>NC_054825.1:94530863-94833894 GCF_018345385.1 Vulpes lagopus | reverse complement strand
TCCAAATGCCTGAAATGTAAAACTCAGAAGGGTGCACTTAACATCACTAAAATTTAGAAAAAAAAATTGAACAGCAAAATGTAATATAGGAAAAAATATTTTTCAGTAACAACTTCTCAAATGAATTTTCACTACAGTTCATAACTTGGAAAATCTAGAAAAATCTCCTCTTCATCTATTAAAAATTGTTGGAAAGCCATAGCAATCTTCTCAGTGACATTGTTCATTAAATTCTGAGTTTCCATGGACCCCCCCCCCCAAAAAAAAACCCCAGAAAATTATTTCATTAGAACTCCCTAACCAAGTCTTTTGTTTTGAAGTTTAAGCAATGGAAGGAAATCTGTTTTGATCATTTTGTTTTATTCTGAGACTTATTGTTTTCTTATTGTTACTTAGATTCAACATAATGTCTGGCTTGAGGATAATCTAACACAGATGTTGTTGTATGTGATTTTGAAGTTTTTGTCACCTTGGTTACTCAAGAAGAAAAATTAACATTCTTGTTTTAATTTTTCTTAACCAGATTTAAAGATTTCCCAAGAGGACCTTTTTCTTGAAGGATCCTTGTCCTAAAGGGAATCAAACAACTAAGCTGAAATGCAACTCTTAAAGGACAGTTTATTAGTGTTATGAACACTTACCACTTGGTTAAACAATTCTGCAATGATCAAAAGTCTATAGTTGAGAAATCTCTTCTATGTTCTTGGGTCCAAAGAAACTGTGAAACAAAATAGGCTTCAAATAACATTAAGTTTCTGTAGCTTTAAGAAAAGATGTAGGATAGATAACCACACAGAGTGTTTGCAAAGTCTTGACCATGGTCTTGTTACTCCAGAAAGTTTTCACTATTTAATCACTCAGCCCTCATAGGACCATAAGAGAGGAGGCTAAGTGAACCTGCTCCATTTTATCTCAGAAAGCCCTTCAGTCTTGATCCCTACCTAGTCATGCAGCCCTCTCCAGAGTTACTTTACTAGACTCCATCCTTCCCTGTGGCTGCTTGATCAATACTGGTTACTCTTTATGAAGAATATTGACAATTAAGTCTAGTTCCTTGGTCTCCTAGATGATCCTGTTTGATTCTGATTTATCTTGGATCCAGTATATAGGCACAATTTCTAATAATTCTTTGAGTTAGTGTTTCAAGGAGGATTTGATCAAAAGTAAAATTATCAGGCATCATCAAGGCTGGACAAAAAGCTAACAAACATGCAGTTAACACTTTCTTTCCAATAATCTGCTCAGTTTTATGCTTAATTTGTATAAACATTAATAATGTTTTTGCCTTATATTACATTTGTCTCAATTCTCATTACTTTAAAAAGGACACGACCCTGTTACCTAAATATACCCTCTTAATATTGGTATTAACTGTCAATCTAATTCTATATTTAAAGATATTTATTAATAATTGTTTTTCCACCTAAAATTGTTTACATAATCACTAATTATGAGATGTTTAAACAAGATAAAATGAAGCTCGTGCATGCTAAAGAGGGAAGCTAAATGAAAATCACAAAAAAATCCTTAATTGTTAAATAACAAGTTTTACTAATAACCAGTGGTTGCTTGCAGAGAATATAATTAATTTGCTGGAACCCGCAGAAGTATCCAAACTAATATGCTGGAGAGTGTCTGTATTTCATACATGATATTTACCAATCATTTAATCTTTTAACTTCAGGGAAAATACTGTTTTTCAAAATAATATAGTAGTCTCAATTTTTATCTGCATCTTAGGTATTTTGGATCCTCACCGATGTTAGTATTTTCCTTGGATGTTAACTTTGGGGCACAATGGATAAACTTTTTTTAAAAAAATCACATTCAGAAAACAGCCACTTATCCCAATTTTTGCAAGCAAAATTTTTATAAAATTATTTTACAGCATTTACAGAATTATGTTGTCCTTTTAATTTGCTTTCATGCCAAATTTCATTAATAGCTTTCCTAACAGTCTTCATAGTGAACAACTTTATAAACCCCTACTAGGCATCTTATCTTGATCTTTATTGTGCTGTTGATTTCATTTGCTAATTAGTTATGTGCGGTTTTTGCATTGTTATAGGATTGGGGACTAGTTTGCTATTTTCCTTGTCAGATTTCAATAAAAATATCATCCTGACTTCCTTTATTATGTGTTTAAATCCTAGAAAAACTTTATGGTTTGGTCATTTTTATTTAAAAGGGCTCTTTTCCGCCCCCCCAGCAAATAGCATTTATTTCTTTTCTGGTGAAGAATTTCAAAATTTATGTAATTGTCAACTCAACAATGGTGTGTTGTTTTGTTCTCTGATAGTAAGCCTGAGATGATAATGAGACACCAGCTAGATTGAGGTCATGGAATTCACAGAGTTTGCTTCTCTTTCCCCTCATTATGGAAAGTCCACTCCCTTCCTACGCCTCTAGCATAGTAATACAAGCTTGTGCAAGAAGGTCAGTGTTCCTTGGAGCCCTTGGGAATCACTTTCTTTGCATCCCCAAGATTACTCACCTCACAGCACTTCTCAAATCCCTAATCACTAATAACTAGTCTTGCTCTGGTTATGTTATGACAGACACTATTCATGAACTGGCTGGGAAGTCACTGTCCTCAGCTGTGCCACTTGAGTAATGAAGTATTTGCACTGCAAGCTGACTTTCTTAAAATGAAGACTTTTTGATGCTCCACATTTGAAACCTTTTAAATGGTATCAAGAAGATCAATTCCTTAAATGAGTACCCTATAATCTATTCTAGATCTGGTGTATTTTGTGATGATTGTGGTTATAAAGAGGGCTGAGCTTGGTAACGGTTAGATTTTTGACCACTTATTTCTCAAATATAAAACTTAGATTATTTTTCGCCCTCGGGCAGGTTAAGAAATTCATGTTTTCTTTTGAATTCATTTGCATAGTGTTGAGCAAAGTTTTCAATTAGGATTTTTTAACTTTCTCACATAAATGTGATTATTTTCTTTTCACCATAAGTTTACCTATTTCATCTTCTCCCTCAAAAAAAACCCAAAACTTCATGATAATTAATAGGCTTTCTAGCAAACAAACTTCTGCTGTGAGCATTAATTTCTTCCTTCACTGGTCTTTTAAATTCTGGTATTGGAGGTTTATTTCATTCACTTATATTCCTTATTCATTTAGAAGTAAACAGTTTGATTTCAGCATCGCTATCTGCAGCTTGGTGGTTTCTATCAATGGTATTCTCATCATAGTAATTTTCCAGACATTCTGTAATTTTAGGTTCAATTTTCTCCTTGGCCTAAAATATGTGTCCAGGTTAGTTTTTCTTTGTTGGCTTGGTTGTGTGCCTTCTGTTAGTTTCTAATTTATTGCTTTGTGATGAATGTTGTCAAATCTATTTTTTTTAGAAACTTGAGGTTTCTCTATGACCAATTCAGGTGACTTGTGACTGATTTTTCCATGATTACTGGAAAACAAGATATTATTTCCTTTGGGTAGAGGGAACGTGTATGTGTTTGCAGAGGATCAATCTTATGGTATTTCACATTTGATTGAGGAAAGCCCAACTGAATACTTGTACTACAATTTTCTTCCCTTGACCAAAAGCAGAGCTGATGTTGGGGTGTGTATTCCTTTCCTACAAAGTGTCCCAAACTGAGTGGCTTAAAATAGCAGGAATGTATTGTTTCACAGTTCTAGAGACCAGAACTCTGCAATCAAGTTGTCAGCAGGGCCATTCTCCCTCTAAAATCTGTAGAAGAATTCTTCCTTGACTCTTTCTGGTTCCTGGTAGTTTGCTGACAATCTGTAGTGTTCCACAACTTGTAGATCCATCACTCTGATCCCCTGTCTTCACATGGGACTCCCCCTGTGTCTTCACAAGGCCATCCTCTTAGGAGGATATCAGTCACATTGCTTATGGAGCCCCATCCTACTAGTAAGACCTCATCTTAATGAAGTGCACCTACAACCACCACCCTATTTCCAAGCAAGGTCACATTCTGAGGTGCTGGGGGTTAGGACGTCAACAAAGCTTTTGGGGAGACACAATTCGACCCTTAACAGGATGTATCTGCCCTAAATTCCCGATCCTGACCTCTTATATCTTGGAAATGTGGTTGTTTATACAGCTGATCCTCAGTAAAAGTTTTCTAGTTAAGTGTTACTTTTGGTTTCTGTGACTGTCTTTTTTTTTTTTTCCTGATATTTTTGTATAAATTCTGATCTGGATATAAAGTTGAAACATGGCTAGCAATGTCATTTCTCTTAAAAATACAATTGATCTTGTTGTACAACAAAATTATTTTTAAGAAGCAAATGATCATTTCTGTTAAATAGGACAATGATTTTGAATTCATTGTAGAAAACCTCATCTCTACTTCAAACTTATTTTTTTAAAGAGGTAATGTTCATTTTCCAATATCTAGGGAATATACTAATGCTGCTTTAGAAATAATAAACTCCAACATTTTAAAGTGACTTCTAAAACTAATGATAGAACAGTTAGCCAACGATAATATATTTTATTTAGAACTTGGGACTGGTGGGACACCTGGGTGGCTCAGGGGTTGACCATCTGCCTTCAGCTCAGGGTGTGATCCCAGGGTCCTGGGATCGAGTTCTGCATCGAGCTCTCCACAGGGACCCTACTTCTCCCTCTGCCTATGTCTCTGTCTCTCTCTGTGTCTCTCATGAATAAATAAATAAAATCTTTAAACAAAAAAAAAAAAAAAAAAAAACTTGGGGCTGGTAACAGAATGGAAAGACCTGGTGGGAATTGGCTAAAACTACTCTAAGCAGATTGAGTAGGCAGAGAAGCTCAGAGGTAATTAGACAGACCTGCTTAATTTTCTTATCAAGTTTACCATTAGCCTTGGTCGGAAAAGAACAAAAAGGCCTCAAAAATACACTTACAAATATGTCATTTAGTAGAGGTTAAAAGACTCACTCTTTCAGAATATGCAGTTCCAAATATATCACTACCAGAAGAGCCTTTGGAAGTTTCTCCAAACGCTTAAGGGGGAAATAAAGTCTCAGCTTTCCTTCTGTATCTGTTGACTTAATAATATTATGACATTGGGACTTAAAGCAGAAAACCTTTACTTGTCTCCCTTGAATCCTAAGCACAGGATTTTGGTGCTGACATTTCAATGGTGGTTCATGCCTACACAAGGCCACCACTTTGAGTAAAGGGTCAGTTATCACATCAGAGACTGGCACCCACAATTCAAGAGAGTCTTAAGTCATAATGAGTCCAAGAAGTAGGTTACAGGAGTGGATTTCATATACTCTTGATTCAGCTGAGTTTGATTCAGTCTAGAACTATCCTAAAATTTACATGCAGAAAATTCTTCTTGAGCGACTGAGTTGTGAAATGTCTTAAAAGCCTGCTACAGAGAGAAGTATTTGCTCTAAGTTCCCTTTACAGTTAAATAGAAATATATGGTAAGAATACATTTTGGAATATTGGAATATTCTAACATGTGCATTTAAAATATCAGAGCATAGTATCTTAAGCCTAACATCAATTTAGCATTCAGTCTTCATCTTAAACTGTAACAGGTCTTTAAATGTTTGAACATAAGTTGATTTCTGCTAGCAGTGATTATTATTTCAGAGCATGATATGCTTAGTATTACATATACCCAAGGAATGGCTTACATTTCTACCCTGTCATCAGTTCCTGTTTTAATCCTAATCCATTTCGGTATAGAGTCAACTACACAAACTACACATCATTACCAACATGTATTGAATTTATAATTAAATGCTCATCTTCTTAAATAGGATTGGATAGAAATATGCTCAAGTAGTACCACTTGAGTCTAGAGTAAAAGTATATATTCGATTTTTAGAGGTGTTATGCTATGAAAAATTAGATTCCACTCCCAACTATTAAAATTGCTCTGAATCAAACCAGAATGAAAGTACTATATTGTACTTTGCTAAATTTCCAAAAGAGAAAAGTTTCTGGAGATTACTCCAGTTTTTTCATCAATAAAAGAAAAGAAATCCACAAAATTTCATCTTTAAATCTCAGATGAATAGTATGCTGAATTGAAATTGAAGTCAGGTTATTATAAGGCTTCACTTAGAGCAATTACTGTATTCCTTTAAAGCTCTGCAAGCTCTCAAATCACAATTTAGCAGCATGACTAAAGCTATACCAAAGAATTAAAAGCGGAGTTTTCATAAAGGTAGGAAAATGCCAGCTATAAATTTCGTGGGGTTCAAAATAATCAGCAAAATAATCCTACTGCAAAAAGAAAGCATTACATGTTAATTTAGAATGAACATAAACAAAACTTATTTAAATTATAATATGTAAACATTTAAGCCTCTAGAAAGGGTTTGGTAGTGAGAAGATTGAAAGATAATGGGTTTGGTTTGGGAAATGCCAACAGATTGGCAGGACAATACCACTGGGTATTCAGGTGATTTGGGGGAGGCAGTAGTTGAATTACTACCACCTATACAGTCCCAGCAGTATTTTATATGTGACTCAAACTTATATCGCACACATTCCTACCTCTTCTCCCACCATACACACACAATCTGGGAGAATGAGAAATAAGAAATAGTTACTTCATATATTCATATGATATGTTCATAATATACGTAAGATCCCAGGAGGGCAAAATCATAGGTGATGTCATTAAGTGTAGTAAAAAGTAAAGTCAAAGCATTTCTTTTTTTTTTTTAAAGTATTATGTTCCAAATGGGAACACTCCTCGATTTCAGTGATAGTGTAGGAAACATATGGACCAGGGTAAAATAGAGTGTATCATAAAAAGGTAAACATTAACTAAAAAGCTCAAGACAGCCTTAACCGACACCCACAATCCTAGCCCTTACCTGAGGCAATTACAATCAGGAAATTGGTTTTAACCTTTCTGAATGGTTCAGGAAGCCTTTAAATTCTGAATGCTTTTTTTTTTTTTTTTAAAGTATGACTAAACTGCTGCACGGTATCTCCTTATATGGGTGTACAATTTTCCATTGTATTTTCCCCCTACAGATGAGCATGTAGATTGTGTTTTGGGTTTTTTGTGTGTGTGTGGGGGGGGGGGTCTTTTGTTGTTTTGCATGCACACCTGCATGCATGTCCCAAGAATGATGCAGTGAACAGGCTTCTCTGTATTATTCCTTGTACACACAAGCAAATGTTTGCCCAGGTTGGACAGCAGGGGCAAATACAAATTAAAAAATAAACTTAAGTCTCTTCATTGAAGTGAAGAAACTCCTCCAATCCATGCCCCTTTTCTCAGAGTGTTTATATTTGAAAGCTTTTAAGTTCTTTCTCTGTCTCTTTGATATGTATGTAAATCTTTTTTAAAGCTAAAGAAGCCTCTCTCCAGGACAAGGACATCTTTGGAAGTCATCTCTTTGAAATTTGATTATGAAGAGAAAGTGTCCCTATCTCCCAATTTCTGGGGAAGGGGAGAAATCTTACATCACCTTGCAAAACTACCTCCTGCCATGAAGACAGAAGTGATTTCTCCTTTGCATAAAGCCAATGAACTAATACAGTCACCCCAACTGCCAATGCATTTAGGATGAACTGTGTATCGACAAAAGGTGCTGTCAAGTCCTCTTATCTGAGGACTAGTTTACCTGGAGAACAAGTGTGGAGTGGGTTGTATCTGCTGGGCAATAGGAAGGGGCCTTTATAATCTCTTAGCTATTGCCCCTGAGGCAAACATTCTGGCTTTCTGCTTATTCAATAACCACCACCACTTTCTCTCTACCTTTGCAGAGCCATCTTCTGGGTGGGAGGAGGTTTTGTTTCTGTTATTTCCCCAGCAATAGCAGTCCTGCTTCTTAGCAAGGTGTGGGCATAGTGTCAAGTGCACAGCATCAATGGAGGGAGCCTGGGAGGTACCCATTAAATCAAATCTGGTCCAAGAGCAGATTGCAAACACAAATTTTCTGGTATGTTCACCAATATCAGGGACACAATCAAATTCACACATTTCTTGGGGAATCTGATAACATTTTGTTTTATTTTTTATGTTTCCTGGTTACCAAGATTTAACACGTGAGTTCTCTCTTCCAAAAACACTTTTTACATTCTTTGCCCATTTTTACTCATTTTTTGTTATCTTGCTTTATTGACCCTTACCCAATTAAACAGGTTGCAAATATTTTCTTTTGTCTGTTGCTTGTTATAATTTCACTTAAATTCTCGTTAGACCTGACATTGATGTAACCAAATGTACTTTTTCCTCTTGCATTAAGCATGTGGGGATTTAAAAAGGAATTTCTTAGCCTGATGTTAAAATTTTTCCAAACATGCCGAATTTTCATAGCTGTATTTGTTTTTACATTTAGGTTATTCATTTCCAGACTGTATCACTTTGAGGAACAGTACAATAGAGACAGGACTTATTTCTTCCCAAATGGCTAACTGTATAGTCACTTGGAGATTAGTCCAGGCTGTCAGAATCCTTAAGCTACTACATCTCTTTTCAGTGGATGAAAGTTTTATACTGCTTGTCCACTATTTAAGCCATTCAGACTTTTTAATAACACTGATGTATACACAGAAATAAAAGTCCTATATTTTTAAAATATTCATGTTTGGGGTAATGTCATAGATTTCAAACTTAGTAACTACTGCCGCTTACGATAAGAGATTTCAAAAGGAACATCACCAGATATTTTTAAAGATTTTAGAGAGAGAGAAGGGATGGAGAGAGAGGGAAAGAGAATCTCAAGCAGACTCCCCACTGAGCAGAAGCCCAATGTGGTGCTCAGTCTCACCTGAGATCATGACATGAGCCAAAACCAAGTTAGGTGCTTACCTGACTGAGCCACCCAGGCACCCTTCAGCAGATTTTTCTTTTAAAGCAGATTTCTGTGCCTCATCCCCAGAAAGATATTTAAATAAGAGGGTATGGGAATAAGGAAGTCAAAGTATTCTTCTCTCTTTAGCCATTTATGTAACCTATCCTAAATTCAAATTTTTATGTTCAAGTTTACAAAAACAAATTGCAGTGAGAATTTAGGAGTAAAGCAAAATACTCAGTTTTATTTCAAAAATGTAAAAAATGATAAGTGGAATAAACGGACATGGAAACAGAACCCTCAGTGTTCAAAGAGAAACCAAACAGAAGACTCTCTGTTCTTAAAATTATCCTCAAAGAAGGTAAAAAATGTGGCAAAGGTGGGCACCGAGAGTGCAATACTCCTAGTTTTGCTCAATTTAAGCATGATGAATTTCTTGTAAAACTGAAAATCAGTATGTAAAAAAGAGAATTCCAAGACGACTTATCACTTTCAGTGACCACAAAGGATAAGCTTTGTATGTCTAACATTTACTATTTGGCACCAATTTTTCATACTACTTACACAATGGACTTTGGAATTAGTAAAGATTAAGAAGCATTGACATTGACCTAGACCAGAAAAAAAACTTGAGAGCATGACACATATATTTCTTAGAAAGCAAGATTTAATGCAGTATTTTTTAAACATTAAGAAGGGACTACATTAACTAAATGGTAAGTGATATTTAAATAAGGGTCTTTCTTTATATTCCTTAGCTTCAGAAAATCTGAATCTATAGATTATATGTCCCAAAAGATCAAAGAGCTTATTTACTTAAATGCAGAACATAAACACATCTGCGATTCCTAAGTAAAGCCTTAAATTTAACAAGAAGGGCAAGCTACATTGTATGGCCCACGATAACTATTTATTCCCAGAATACACCTATCAGAGCAAATGCAATTCTTGCTAGGTTGTTCTCAATAAATGCATAGATCTTTCCTACCCATGCTCATTATAATGTATAAGAAAATTTGGTCAATGCCTCACTTTGCATTAGCTCTGGATTATGTCACAAACACCTTTAAAATTCCTTTGAAAGAAGTCGAACCTTTCAGATGATAGCAAGTCCCTTAAAAACAAAAGAGACAACGTAAACAGACAGTTTTCTAAGGCAGAAAAGCACACCCCATCTACCTTTCTAGAACCACATTAATTAAAAAAAAACCCACAAAGTTTCAGTCAAAATATTTATTCTTTTCCTTAACTGGGTCAAATGGTAATACAAAAAATCATGAGGCTGCCTTAAGTTTCTCATGTGTTATACTTTAAATGTCCCAAACCTTACAGAAAACCACACATGACCTACTTTCCTTCATAATTCGTAATATGGAATCTCAGCTTTCATTGTATATGCTTTGAAGTAACTTCTCTCTGCAACCATTACTAATACAGATTTGCAAAAGGCTAGTTCCAGTTAAGAGAGAATTGCAATGGTAATATCAGCCAGGCTCTTGGGTACAAAAACAAACACATGGGAGGATGAGGGAAAAAAGAAAGAACTAGAGAGAGAAGGACTGTTCATTTATGTTGTTTCCAACTGGCAGCAACCAGAGCCAGAAGGCCAATGTGGTGAGTGCTGCCTGAGTCCTTAGCAAGGCCGTGCCAACACTGTCGAGGGCCCGTGAAATTCTAACACTTAAGGATAACAATTTTACATGAAGTACCAAAGTTTGAAGTAGGGAGGAAAACAAAACTGCAATACAAAAACTTCAAGCCTCGTGTGTCTAACAGTCTACAGCCTCCATGGAGAGTGAGGACGGAATGTGGAGACAAAAACAGACCCATGACGTGACTGAGAGGCTGCAGGTGAGGCTTTATTACCACCCCAATGCTTTGGCTAAAAGGCACAACTTGGAAGTCTTACCAAATCCTGAGGGGCTGTCATTTAAAGAGATGTTACAGAGGATGTAAACATTATCCTGAATACATGGCAACCGCCCCAGAAGCCTAAGTGTTCCTGCCACAGGGTGTGGGGCCACTGGCACAGCTACTTCTCTACACGCCCCATGTGGCCGCAGGCGCCCAGAAGTGTCCTCACAGTCGTTCTGTGCAGGGAAAAAGATTTACCCCCCTAGAAAAACTGGAGCATTTAAAGTGCAGCCGTGGGAAGATTCACAGCACAGCACAGCCACCACCTTAGCCACCTCTCAGGACTCGCTCCAGCCCAGCTAGGCTGCATCCTGCACGCACAGAAGCAGCAGGCACATCAGCAACACTGGGACTTGCTCTCGGCGGTCAGGGTCTCCTGATCCAGTTTAACTTTGCCCGCGTCGTTTTCTTCGTTAGGAAAGCTTTGGTGGTTGGCAAGAATATTCTCCACCAGGAACCGGGCTGCTTCATCTATGTTTATGTTATCCTGTAATGCGGAAATGATGAACGGGGTGAATTCTTAGGATTAATGCCTAGATGAAAGCATTAAGAGTACTACCGGGACGAGCACAGATTGTCAGAGGGTGTCCCAATACGCGGCCTACCGTCTTCTCCCTCCCTACAGGGTGCACACCGTCAGAGTTCAATGCCATTGAGTAACGTGGCTACAGAACACTCTTCTCTTCACAAAGGATCCCCATTCCTGATGTTTCTGTTTCAAACTTGCTGCTGAGGTTTAATGAACTCTCAATGGTTAATAAGGAATCTTCATCCCACTCTGGGTTACCACTCACATAAATGAAAGCACCAAGATGAAAAAGTTCCTGCCCTCCAATATCTAAGGCAAGTCTAAGAAGGCCAACGGGCTCACACATTAAAATATGACAAATGCATCATGTAGCTTCCCCATCTTTGAGTACAGATTATTACTTTTAGGTGGCGTATGTGTAAATTAACCTGAAGCAATGCTGCAGGTGTGATGTCCATTAAAATATCCCAAGAAATCACTAGCTATCACTTTTGTGTGACAGATCTATTAGGTGTCATTAAATACACAAATAACACATAGTAAAATCTGGGCTTTTAGGTATTTAACTTTTCTTTTTTTTAATTAATTTTTATTGGTGTTCAATTTACCAACATACAGAAAAACACCCAGTGCTCATCCCGTCAAGTGTCCACCTCAGTGCCCGTCACCCATTCCCCTCCAACACCCGCCCTCCTCCCCTTCCACCACCCCTAGTTTGTTTCCCCGAGTTAGGAGTCTTCATGTTCTGTCTCCCTTCCTGATATTTCCCAACATTTCTTCTCCCTTCCTTTATATTCCCTTTCACTATTATTTATATTCCCCAAATGAATGTTTGTCCTTCTCCGATTGACTTATTTCACTCAGCATAATACCCTCCAGTTCCATCCACGTTGAAGCAAATGGTGGGTATTTGTCGTGAGGAAATGCTCTGCATCACTTGCCATCAGGGAAATACAAATCAAAACCACAATGAGATACCACCTCACACCAGTGAGAATGGGGAAAATTAACAAGGCAGGAAACAACAAATGTTGGAGAGGATGTGGAGAAAAGGGAACCCTCTTACACTGTTGGTGGGAATGTGAACTGGTGCAGCCACTCTGGAAAACTGTGTGGAGGTTCCTCAAAGAGTTAAAAATAGACCTGCCCTACGACCCAGCAATTGCACTGCTGGGGATTTACCCCAAAGATACAGATGCAATGAAACGTCGGGACACCTGCACCCCGATGTTTCTATCAGCAATGGCCACAATAGCCAAACTGTGGAAGGAGCCTCGGTGTCCATCGAAAGATGAATGGATAAAGAAGATGTGGTTTATGTATACAGTATTTAACTTTTCAAAAAAAAAGTATTTTAACTTTTCATTTTTAAATTTCAGATTGACAAAAACATTGCAAAAATAGCAAATATTCCGAATATCCTTCACTCATATTCCTAAAATATTAACATCTTTGGGTAATCAGGTTTCCAGATAAAAATCAGGAAATTCGATAATATGTTGGCAATAAATATGAAATTTAAAATATCACCATTGTCTCAGTGTCCCATCTGAGATCCAAGGGACCAGCCGTAATTCGTGTACACATCTCCTTGGTCTCCTGTAACCTGGAACAGTTCTTCGATCACCTTGCCTTTCATGACCTTGACATTCTTGGAGCATGCTGGCCAGAGAATATCTCTGTTTGGGCTTGTTTCTGTATCATTAAACTCAAGTTATGCATTTTTGGCAGGAATAAGTGATATGTCCCTCTCAGTGTACAAGAGGGACATTTGCTTAAAGTCATGTCTGCCAGCCATGGAATAGCTATTTTTCCTCTGTACTCAGTAAGCTCAAAAGTGTAAATATCCTATTTTTCATCATAGTTTTCCCATCAACTTTAACAATTCATTCTTCCCTAAAACAGCTATTATTACATGGTGATTGTTCCTTTCCATCATTCCTTCTACATCTATTAGTTGAAATTCTACCATTAGGAAGAGTTTCCTCTTCTCCTCTACTTGTTTCATTGGTTCATTCGTATCAGAGATTATTATTTTATTCTATGGATTAGATCTCTTACAATAGGTATTTACTTTGCTGCTCAAATTGTCGATTTTTTTTTTTTTTTTTTTTGGAGATCCTGTAAGTGAGGTCCTGTTTCTTTTTGACAGATCTCCATTTTGTGTTTCCTTAGTTTCTGGTGCCACAAAATATCTCTGTTGCATCTTTACTTTCCTTGTCCCACCAAACCCCCTTCTCCACAAAACCCCTGTTCTTTTTACAGAAGAACAGTATTTATAAACCAAATTCTGAGTCTGGGAGGCTCAGTCAGTTAAGCATCCACTCTCGATTTCGGCTCAAGGTCATGATTGCAGAGTGGTGAGATCAAGTCTGGTGTTAGGTTCTGCACTAGAAGGGAGTCTGCTTGAGATTTTCTCTCTCCTTCTCCCTCTGCCACTTCCCCAGCTATACTCTATCTAAAATAAATAAATAAAATCCCTTAAAAATAAAAAATAAAAACCAAATTCTGGAGACTAAGAAGCTCATTGGATCTGTGGTGTCATTGCTCCTAAGCCCTCCAAGCAAGCAGAGCTATTAATACACATATGCAGCCACAGACACATAGACATCAATTTCTACGTTTATCTGTTTATACATATGTGTGTATATAAGACACACATATAAACCCAGAAACATATATATTTATACATGCATATAAAACATTAAGGTCATAGCGATCACTCCAATTTCAATCTAACAACATGAGGCTCATCCTGTCTCCCTTACCTGCTATACTTTCTCAGACAGTGAGAAATCTGCAAGACCTGGGCTATTCATTCAGGTACCTTTTCCAGCATCAACACAAGCTTTTCCTTCTTTTTTTTTTATTTTTAACCTCCACTCCTAAAATAAGTATTAACTTAAATTACTGATCCTTGAATGTCCAAATTTCATTCAACCCCCACCAGTCCCATTATCTCCAAGAATTATAATGCTCTCTAACCACATTAAGGTTAGAGATTAGAAATGGAAAATTCCCATATTGTAATTAGTCACACATTTTCATACTGGAAATTCCATTATTTGCAAAAAAAGGTGAAAAGATGAAGTTCATGAATTCAAAACTGTCTTTTGGCTGTGTGCCCATTATAATTCAGATCACTGGAATTCCGGTAGAAATCAGCTGGGGAGTCAGCTGCTGGCCAGCTCAGAAATACAGGCATTTGTGAAACTTAGGCAGTACTTTAAGCCTCAACTAAAATTTTAACCTAAATTTCATATTACTGTTATTCTCTTGGAACATTCCTGGTTTACTATTAAGGAAATTCTGCAGATGGTGTTGCTAATAGATTTGGAGGAAAGCACAAAACAGTCCTGAAACTTCTACTATTAGCCAGTGTTCTTCTCCACTCCACATGTAACCCTGTCTATAAATGTAACAAAGCTGATGACTTACACAGTCTCAAGCTATCCCACCACATGACACTATCATTGTTGAATCTTCCATCTAGATTCTGGGCAGGAATTTGGATTTATTACCTGAATGATTAATTCAAATAAAACTTAGAAATTTTACCTGTAATACATGCATTTCTTCCAGCAAATCTCATGCTCTAATACACATTACACATATCACTAATTATTTCCCAACAAAGCTGAGAAGTAAAGCAAATCACCTCATAGACCCACTGCAGACAGAGGGCATGGCTTCCAGGACAAGTGCCTCCATGACAAGTCTCCAACTACTGCCATTTCCTTCTTCCTGCCCAGCTAGGTGCTCATGTGGCATGCAACCCTGCACTGCAATTTTTTTCTGCCATCACATTTTATTCATTAAACTAAATTTTAAGATTCTAAAATATATTTAAAAAATAAGCCTTTAGCTTAGGAGTAAAAACTTCTGCCTCCAGCAGACACTAGTTTTTCCAATGACTCCAACATCACTCAGTTATTTCCAGAGCACCTTTCCTGTGCAATCTCTTACAGCTTTGCTTTCATTATTCTGATCACCAGTGGCACCAAATGATCTTCTACTTTTTGGGTGGGTTCCTGGTAAAGCTAAAAGTAACCTAGTAGTAAGTAGATAATTTGACCAGTAGGTAAATCCAGTCACATTTGTTAGCTAAGAGGAAAATGCTTTTTAAATAAATATATATACACAACCACTAAAATATATACATATATACATGCATGTGTATATATACATACATACATACATACATACATATATAGATGCATGCACACAAGAAAAATCCACAGAAGGCATCCCAAATGCTGGGACTGTGTTAAACTAGGCCAGTCTTCTGGTTTCAATTTCGTTCATTACAGAATTTCTCCAACATTTCATCATTCTTACATAAATCTGATTATTTGACTTCTAATGAGAAATTCCCAACGCACATAAACAAACTCCTTCCCCACCAATATTTTGTGCTTGTGATTTCACTTTTGCTTTCTTAGGTTGGCAAGATTTTTAACAGCCAACTTAAGTGTTTTTATTTTTCCTCAAAAAACACTGTACCCCATAATAGATGAAAGAAAAAATTATCACTCCACTATTCATGGAAGCATGTTACAAGTGTTAATACTTGTCTTGTTCAAATTCTTTCATACACCATCTGAAACTCTTCAAACACCATCTGAAGACATCTTCAGTGTCCATTTTTGTTAGTGCTGCACATGACCCACACAGTCACCGGGGTCATCTATGTCCTTATATCTTGTTAAGCCTTCAGTAAAAAATCAAAAATGCTTGTGCCTGACCAGATAACTTCTCCCCCATAAACTCCAGTTGTAGAAGTGCTTCATTTAAAGGCTCAAATTCAGAGAATCTCCCTGTTCGTTGCTCTAAATATTTTTTTTCTAAGATTTTATTTATTTATTCATGAGAGACACAGAGAGAGAGGGACGCAGAGGGAGAAGCAGGCTCCTCGCAGGGAGCTCAATCTCTGGACCCTGGGATCATGCCCTGAGCCGAAGGCAGATGCTCAATCGCTGAGCCACCCAGGCGTCCCAATAATTTTCATTTTGATGGAAAACCTGTTCTATTCACCTCCACACTGGCCAATTTTGAAAGCATTCCTGCTGCCCACTCAAAGTTATAACATATCCATGCTATAACTTTGCTTTCTTCTAGGCTCCCCAAAACCACCCACATAAACCTGTCTAAATATTTTATAGTTACAGCTCAGATTTATGAGTTAAAAGCAGAGCAGATATAAACACAAAGTGGAGCTCACCTTTGCAGAGGTTTCAAACCATCCAGTGAAACCATGTTCTTTGCAGAACTGGTCCATCTGAGGAGGATTCTGGCCACCATCCTTCTTTTGGTCACATTTATTAGCTAAAAGGACAGCAGGAATCGGGCTGCCATTTGGAAGATGGACTTTACTATCCAGATCACTTTTCCATTTTAAGACGGCCTCAAATGTGGAACCTCTCGATATATCAAAGACTACAAAAGCACCAACAGCTTCTTTGTAGTATACTCGGGTCATGTTGCCAAACCGCTCCTGCCCTAGAAATAAATATATTAAGAGATTAAGAACTCATAATTCAGACAGAGTCTATGTTTAGATATAAACCTTTTGATCCTAGGAATAGTGCTATAAACACATCTCCTGTTCTGTAGCAAAGAAACTGTGGGATGAAGGATGCACAAACCACGTGGCTGATCATGGGGTCCAAGTACACAATTAACTAGTTTTATGTTCTGTGTCTGCTCCATAAACATCCAGGTGACAGGGCTTAATGCTACAGAGCCTATCACTTCCCCATGCCCTGCCACTCCCTGTGGTCTAAGAAAAGTTCTAAAGGGAAAAAAGAAAGCTAGCAGTGGAGGGGAGAAGAGACAAGAATAGAAGAAAATGAAGCCTGCAGGAAGAAGATAAGTATGGTGGGTAAAATGCATTCAAAAGGACTAGGGCTGGATATGAGATAAGGGAATTCATCTTTCCTCCCCATCTCTAGCCTGTACCCGTTTTTGACTCTGTCTGCAAGATTGTTCTCTAAGAAGGCATGCAAACCTACTAACAAGCAGCAGCACACATAGTTGTGTGATTAAAAGGACTGACTATAGTTTTTGAATATCATACTTTTAAAATAATTTAACATGTTAAATACTTAGAGAAAAATTCTACTGCTTCACATACTACCTGGGACTTTGCAAAGCATCCCCCTTCTGTCTGGTGTCACACTGTTCTTTGACCGAGGAGGGTCCCTAATCTTCATCTGACAGATGCTAACCGATGCAAAGAGCTGCTTGGCCAGGATTACAGCAGCACTGACTCACAAGGCAGGACCAGAACCTGGACCTCCTGACTCCCACACACCCATGCTGATACGAAGCCAGCCATTCTGAACTATCCTGCACTTGCCTTGACTTCTGAGGCCTTTCCCTTCATCCTGTCAAGTTACTGACTACAGTGCTGAGGAAAAATGACTGGCAATCAGTGCAAATCTAAGATGGATAACTCTGACCAATGATAAAAACAAAACTGACAGGACACTTACTGTTAAAACACATGATGGAAAACACACTTTATTTTATTGATAGTAACAAATACAAAGCTACCCACAAAAAATATTCCTTCTCCAAATTCTACTATAGCCTCATGCAATTTTAGGTATTGCTTAAGGAAATAATGGAAGAACACCACAATAGGCAAGCTTAAATGGATACACTTAAAGATCATTTGGTTTGTGACAACTCCTCATGTGGGCTCATCTGAAGCTGTACTATGATAGTCTAGATGTCTGAACTTTATTGTAACAAATGGTCACATACGAAACGCCACTATCATGTTCATATTTTATTGGTAATGTAAATCTGACCAGCCAATTATTTAGCTTATTTGATCACAATGCTGAAATTCATAAGAAGTTAACACCTGGACCATTTTCCATAAACATACACTTAATAATCATACACAGCAAATTCACAGAGGATATACCAACTGGTCAAAATTAATAATACTATTCTGCAAAAAAGACTATATAGATGCATTAAAGTGGTTCTGACTTCAATTTTAACTAGAGAGCACATACTACTGACTTTTATGTTTATAATTCTTAAATATTATACTGACTATGGCAACAAGGGAAATTATTAGCCTCATTAAGACAGCCCAGCGTATAAGATTATTCCACAGCTATAAGAGTATTCTTTTGGACTATCCTTTCAATTTAGAAAAAGACAGTACGGTGCCAAACTAGTAAAAGTATAGAAATCCAGAAGTTATGAAGAAAAACTAAGCTTTAGTGACTCTTGTTTTGTTTACTGAATCATCTATAAATACCTAAAAATACTTCTTTCAACCAATCATCCTAAATCATATTCAAATTGTCCTCATGTAAACTTCTTAGTAAAATATAAAATCAGAAACATGTATAATAAGCAATTTTTGAGGTAGACCCTGTGGCTTAGAAACCTCAAGTTACTTTCCCTAGGTTCTAGGGTTAGGATTCAAAACTCTCTAATAGCCTGAGAGTGTGCTTTCTAACAACCACACCATATGGCAATTCAAAATAGTGTCAATTACACTATTAAGCAAATGAAAAGGAAAGGTACACACTGAGAGAAAAAATGCAAATCCCATATCTAGTAAAGGTTTTTGTTGTTTGTTTTGTTTTGTTTTTTATTCATGAGCGACACAGAGAGAGAGAGAGAGAGAGAGAGACAGGCAGAGACACAGGCAGAGGGAGAAGCAGACTTCACGCAGAGAGCCCAACGTGGGACTAGATCCTGGGTCTCCAGGATCACACCCTGGCCTGAAAGTGGTGCTAAACCACTGAGCCACCCGGGCTGCCCTAGTAAAGGTCTTATATCCAGAACATATAAATAACTCTCAAAACTCCCTAAGAAGATTAAAAATATAATTAATAAAGTTTATACACACTTTATCAAAAAATGTACAAGATGACAAATAAGCAGAGGAAAAGATGCCCAGCATCATTAATTATTGGAGAAATGCAAATTTAAATCACAAAGAGCTGCCCTTTCATGCCCACAAAAATGGCTAAAAAGTCTGATTTTACTAAGTACTGGTGAAGATGTGGAACAATCAGGCTCTCATACACTGCTGGTAAAAATAAGAATTTAATACATCCACTTTGGTAAACAATTTGATAGTTTCTTAAAAATTTAAACACATCTACCATACAACCAACACATTCTACTCCTAGGTATTTGCCCAAACAAAATGAAAACACATGTCTACACAAAGTCATGTTTGTGAATGCTCATAGATGTTTTATTTTTAATAGCCAAAATAGTAATGAAGAAAGTATGGTATATCTATACAATGGAATATAACAATAGAAAGGAAAGGAACAAACTATAGATACAAGTAACGAAATGGATGAATCTCAAAATAATTATGCTGAGTAAAAGAAGCCAGACCAGAGAGGGAATAGGTAATACTCTATTAATACATTTATATCATCCTTAAAAATTAAAAAATTAGTGACTTAGTAAGAGGGAGCACATCAGTGATTGTCTTGGACAAGGCAGAGAGATGAGTTACCAAGGGGCAAGAGGAAATACTTTGGAGATGATGGAAATATTTGCAAACTTGATTATAGTGATATTTCACTAGTGTTTACCTATGTCAAAACACCAAACTGTAGTTTGTTGCATGTCAATTCTGTATCAATAAAGTGATTAAAAAAAAAAAAAACACCTACCTCAGAGTCTCATTGGGAAGGTTTAATATAAATTGCCTGCTTGAGAGTTTTTTAGGGCAGAATACAACAAATCATAATTCACGGCCAAATTCAGCTAAATAAAGTTTTACTGGAATCTTGTCACCATTATCTTTTTATGAGTTTCTACATCTGTTTTCATTCTACAATGGCACAGTTGAGTAGCTGCAAAAGGAAACAAAAACCTAAGGTATATGCTGCGTCTGTTCTAGGAGGTTAGGGATGGTCTGCATGTACCTTGAACCGGAAGTGCTATATAAAAATTCACGAAGTCATGTATTTAAGGTCTACGCATGTAAATTATACTTTAAGTTCAAAAAGTAAAAGGTCAGGCCCACAGTAAGCACTGTGTAAATGTTAGGTAGTATTATTATTAAGTTCTCAATAAATGTATTACACGATGAAAACCTGAGTATCCTCTTTAAAATGGTGCAATTAAACACGACAAAGCCTTAAACTAGTTCTATGCTGTGAACTGTAGTGGTGAAAACAAGTCTGCAGAGGAAAATGAACTTGAGGAAAACACAAATTTACTAAAGAATCAAAATATCATGTACTAAAGGTCAAGCAGCTCCAGGCAAGTAACTTTCTCTGCCTAAATAAGTCAGGTATCTTTAGAGCTCTTTAGGGATTTTTGAAGCTCTCCTAGCTCTCCTTTCTGATGTTTTAGGTTTCTCTGTGATAACTTTAATTTATAATGATTTTCTAAAGATTCTGCAATCACTGACTCCAGACAGCAATGGGGATCAGACATAAATAATACCACATCAAAAGGCCAAGCCATGCATTTAGGGAAATAGCTTACTTTCCAACAGAATAGTGAACTATACTTCCTATTTTACTGAGTCCATCATCTCTTTTTTAAAAAAAATCTGCAGTAATCCATTATGGCTTCAAAGATATTCCTGAACTGGTCAAAATAAGTAAAAAAACACACATTTCTCAAATATGTTGTTTAATTAGAGAATAGAGAAGGACACAATGAATTCATTTAAAATAATAACCTTAACATAAAATTAAGAGTTGCTCTCCAGAAAAACCTAACAAAGTAAAACCTAAATTTAACTATGTTGGTTTTAAAGGCTGAAACACAGAGACATGCTAGCCTCTTCCAGTCATTAAACTGGAAAATATAGAAAATAAACAAACAAACTGGAAAATATAGTTAACTTTGCTGCTAGAGTAAGGGCTGCACCCATGTTATTATCTCTCTCTGGGTAATTTTATCAATTCCCTTATTATTGCCTAAAAGAACTATGGTGGAAAGCATACTGCCAACATGTGTACTCCATGTGTGAACTACTATTCACGAATATCCATTCCCCTCCACTTCTGCATGCATGAAGGATCACACTCTTCCACCCCCACTAAATTAGGAGTGGCTATGAACTATTCTTGGCCAATGAAATGAAAACAGAAGTGTCACTTCGAAGTAGAATCACTTGGCAGTGCCCTTGTCCTGCTGCAGCAAGCTTGAACCCTAATTTTGAGATGACAGTATCAAGAGATGATAGAACTTGTGTTAGCCTGAGTCTTCAGGCAGCTCAGACACAAACCTGCCCTTATATACCTACCTCCACCCCAACCTCTGCCCTCACTATGGACAAGTAGAAAGAGTGAGGAATAATTATTTTAAACCATTGACACTTTTAACGTTGTTGGAACTCCAATATAACCTCGTCTATCTTGGCTGATACAACTCCCAAGTATCTTTTTACTTTATATCTAGATAGGATCTCCACTCAAAAACATGTATGTGTTCCTTCCATGTACCAGGCACTATGCTAGACACTAGTGAATACCATGAAATAATGAATCTGACTTTCTAAGGAGTTCACAGTCTATATGAGGAAATAGACACACTAATACCATGGTGTGTTAAGTGTAACCAGAGATATGAAGAATATATTATGGTATCATACAAAGGGATGTTATTCATTGAGGTATGTAAGCTAATCTTGTTTTGAAAGACACATTAAATCAAGAATGCCATTCAAATGCTTACTTGGACTAAACAGCTTCATATATTTAACTTTTAGATATAACTTCCAATAGTACGGAGTCTTCCGCATGAGAATGAAGTAGTCTACTACTTCCCTTTCACAACACTTCTGGAGTTTGCCCTTTCTAAGTTTTAAAAAAAAGGGCTAAGGGCCAAACCAATGAGAAAGACTTTCACATTTAACATTAGAATTGCACTGGAATTCTGTAGAATCCTAAAATTTTTCTCTTAATTTCAGGCAAGAAATCAAAGAACACTCTGTAGTCAATCAACCATCCTAAGTTCAGTCCAAGAAACCTTCATTATTCTTGGATTCTACCGTATGATTATATAAATGAAATGCAGGAAATTCTTGCCATGCTGAATGCTCCTGGGTCGTGACCCAGGACAGGAGAGGACAGGGTAAAGAAGTCTACAGTTCTTAAATACAAACACAGATGCATGAGTTTTGTTTCATGGGGTATGTAGGTGTGTGTAGAGTTAAAGCTTAAGGCAATTTAAAAATTAAGCAGGACCTGGGAGATCTTCCTCTTAACAGATCTGTATAAGTAGCTCAAACAAGGTGGGTAAGATCTAAGCAACATCACCTTCTTTAACCAGTGCTGTGATCATTTCTTACTGGAGGGGGAGGGACCACTTTCATGTCTCCCACACTTAAATGGACAACATTGAAACTGTTGCATGACACCCCATATCACCTAATCCAACCTTTCTTATTTTATAGATGAGAAAAAAAAATCCCAGGGAGAGGAAATTATTCAAATTTCCAAGTTGATTTGTTACCTAATGTGCTGTCCAATCTGTTAGCCAAAGGCTTCCTGGAGTACATGTTGCTCTGCATGGCCCATGTCTCCAGACAGACCGAAGGGAGAGCCACTGGCCTAGGATGTGCCCTCAAGAATAGCACAGCCCTCTTTTATTACACAAGGTAAACCCTTTCTCAAAGTCTCCTAGGGCTTTACCATAGCAGCTTTGGGAAATGCCCCAGTGCTGAGTGCTTTAGTTCCCCCAGTACTAGGGGCAGCCTTTTTCATCCAGACTGCTGTGGCATATTGCCAGAATATTCCAAACGACTCTAAAATGTTTTATCTTTTAAAAAGGTCTCTTACTTCCTTCTCTAGAAAAGGGGACCTAGACACCATGGCAATGGAAATGAAGAAAATGTGCAGCGTTAGTCATCTAGGCTCAAAGATATTTAAAGATGCACAACTTACATACTCAAAGAGATGAAGCTTAAGGTACACAGGTTGGCAAAAAGATTAAAATGTTCACCTAACATCTGGAAGTATCCAACATTGATGACTTGGAAAGGAGCAGAGATGACATCATTAATGTATTTCAAAAAATACATAGTTGAATTAAGGAAAAGAAAACCACAAAATAATTGGACTTCTTTATAAGTAAAATTTCAAAAGGAAAGTCTTTCCTCTCAGATTTGAAAAGGAAAGGACTACAGTGTGAATGGCTATCGGAAACAGAGGCCTCATTTGATAAATAACCTAAATGTTTCCTCACATTGTTTGAAACTCAAAATATAAATTTCACCATGAAAAACAAATCAAAGTAATGAGATAACTGGTATTTAGTTTTCTAAGTGTAGAAATGCTTACCCTTTCCCACCCACTGAGAGTCACTGAGCTACCATATTCTTACTCAAGATGATTGGATAGAAAAGTGCAGGTTTCTAGTTTGTGCTTGTAAACACCTTTTAAAAAAATCTTTAAATCTCAATCTGCATTTTAGAGATGAAGCACCTCTAACAAATGTGCGTGGTTGGTGGCCAACAAATCTAGACCCAGTCCAATTTCATTTAAATCCAGTCATCACTTCTAAAAGGGTAGTTATTCATTAAAAATTTTTATACCCTGATATAGGCAAGAATGTTCTGATGGGTCTTGGGTTTGTCAAACAAGAGTGTAACAGGGGATCCCTGGGTGGCTCAGCAGTTTGACGCCTGGCCCAGGGCGTGATCCTGGAGTATTGGCATCAAGTCCCACTTTGGGCTCCCTGCATGGAGCCTGCTTCTACCTCTGCCTTTGTCTCTGCCTCTCTTTCATGAATAAATAAAATCTTAAAAAAAAAAAAAAAAGAGTGTAACAGTGTAACAAACTGAATACAGAAACAAAAAGGGAAAACACCTACACCTAAGAGAGAATAACTGCTTTCTAGATAGCAGCAGTGGTAACATGGAGTAGTCCTCAAAACTATCTCTGCCCCGCCCCCCCCAACCCATCCCGATCAATTCAGAGCCTGAATTTCTCTTTTTTGCTACCTTAAGACAACTGGGCATTTGTGATACTCAGTCACTGTGTGGTCTTACTCTGGGTCCATAAAAAGAAGAGCTGACTTTACCTGAAACAAGGAATAAAATCAAAATAGCTTTTTGTTTTTGTTTTTTTTTTTTTAATTTTTATTTATTTATGATAGTCACAGAGAGAGAGAGAGAGAGAGAGAGAGGCAGAGACACAGGCAGAGGGAGAAGCAGGCTCCATGCACCGGGAGCCCGACGTGGGACTCGATCCCGGGTCTCCAGGATCGCGCCCTGGGCCAAAGGCAGGCGCTAAACCGCTACGCCACCCAGGGTTCCCCCAAAATAGCTTTTTGATTTGTGTTCAAAGTCATAGTAGTTTTAAAAGTTTAAGATATTAGGGATGCCTGAGTGGCTCAGCGGTTGAGCATCTGCCTTTAACTCAGGGTGTGATCCTGGTTCTGGGATCGAGTCCCACATCAGGCTCCTTGTGAAGACTCTGCTCCTCCCTCTGCCTCTCTGTGTCTCTCATGAATAAACAAAATCTTAAAAGAAAATGTTTAAGATATTAGCTCTTCACTTTCTTACCAAGTTACTCAACAAGAGCAAGAAATGTACCATCTTTGTCCTGTAAATGCCCTTGTGTCCATACACTACCCTCAGAGGGTGGAGGCTCTTGAGATGAGGAAGAGGTGGTAGGAAATTGAGAAGAACTCCCAGGCCCTGGCAGGTGAGGGTGAGCAAGCATGTGGAGCAGGCAGGTATACCCGGTTATGTGGAGAACTCCCTGAGTGAGGTGAGAGGATCACTCTATCCCCAGGGTGCAGCAAAGCCAATGACAGAAGTACTTCTCCTTGACTTTAGTATAAATCAGATTGCGTGTGGTGCGTGGTACCTTGCAAATTTCCAGGCCCTACCTGTAGGAATTCTAATTTGGTAAGTATAGGGGATTGCTGACTGCTGGTTGTCCATTCCAGTATCTCTTCACAGAATTTTATTTGGGAAAGCAATGCATCCAATTAAAAAAAAAAAAAGTGCTAGATTTCCTAGCAGCCCTTGAAGCAAGGCATGCACATCATCTAATTGGACCAAAAGAACGAAGACTATGATCAAGGCATAGCTGGGCGGTGCCCATGTCAGCTTTAGTCCAGGAAGCCTTTATGGTTCTGCTCAGCAGCTGTGGACTGTCCAATCACAGGCTCACTAGGTGAGAGAATTAACCTCTTAATCTCTTTGTTAAATCATGATGCACAGAGATGTTTATCAGAAGAAGCCAAATCTATTGAAAGAGTTGATAACAATCTGCATTTTAAGCACCTCCAGAGGAGTTCCCATATAATTACACTTAAAAAAAAAAAAATATATATATATATATATTTGATGAGGGAGCAGAAGGCAAACTGAGGATAGCGCACAAGCTGACACCCCACTAACCACCCCCACCACACACACTCCCAGGTGGGATGTGTGTGACCTTTCTGAGGCACTCCTGGCTGCCCTAACGCTAAGGGAAGGAAAAACAAATAGTTAACTTCTAGAGATCACAGCCCTGAGAGATGTGAGTCTCCCTCAGTTTACAAACATCTTAGTGATTTACAAGAAAAAAGCATTCTTATCAATAACCTAACTTCCAGAAAGAAATATAGATAAAATTAAATGTCCCCATAACCTGCAGCCCATTGACAAATATTGAGGCAGGCAGAGAATAACCTTCCTCCAGGAAGCTCCCACTGTCTTCATGTTAACACCTTACTAGAGGGAAAAACCACCTTAGTTTGACAACGGCAGGGCCTCCAATATCTTGTAGGTCCTCTTTAGCACAGGAAAGTTCTTTTGAAAACCTCCCTTTTGCTTACCCAAGCATATAATCAGCCATCCCTCACAACTTCAGGGCAGCAGTTCTTTCTGCCCAGAGGTCCTATCCCTGTGCTTTAATAAAACCACCATTTTGCACTAAAGACTTCTCAAGAATTCTTTCTTGGTCCTTGGCTCTGGAACTCACCCCACCAGACGTCACCTACATTCAAGAACTACATCATATTTAGCTTAATTTCAAGAAGTAATCAGAAATCACTACAGAAATGCTTAAGGAAAATATCTGGACAGAAGAGAGTGGAAAGAAAGAATGGGAAAGAAGAGAATCTGTCAGTTAGAAAATCCCGACTGCCCATTTATCTTTATGTGGCTAATCTCTCTCAAAAGGAGAGTGAAGAAATGGCATGTGTCTAGCCTCCCTCATTGCAAAAAGTTCAAGAAGCACGTTTGAAAATATAATTGAGGAGAATTCTAGAGTGCTTTTACCTTGATCTTTTACGTCACCCTGCAGAAATCCCCCCCTCTCCATTTATAGGTCTGCACTGTCTTCACCATCCAGGAGATCTCTACAACCACAACACAAACTTGTGGACTCAAGCCGACTCTCTACTAAAGTGTTGATTAAGTGTGAAATCATCACTAGTTTAAGGATATGGTATCCTCCGGCTATAAATCTAAGGCCTTCAAAGTCTTCTTTGGAAGAGCACTTTCATCTCTCAATCCTTTCTAACAAATGCCTAGAAATGTGTGTCAATCATGGTTTTTATTTTCTACGTTTCATAATGCTTTAACATCTTGGGGTCTTGTGGACCAGCGGAGGGACTGCCCCTCCCAGCTTTAGCTAGTTCTTAGAGACACTAAACATCTTTGATGTGCAAACCAGCCAATCCAGAGCCCTCACCACCCATCTGCATTTTTCCAGGCTCAGGTAGTCTAGGACACTATCCTCCTGCCCTAAATCACCCATGCCCATGTAGTAAACAACTGGAAACCACCCCTATATCCCAAGGCCCACTGAAATATTTCAAATGAACCAATCCTAAACTTGCTCAGCTTGCCTACGCGGCCTTGTCCATTCCTTCCTACAAAAACTACAATAAACCTATACTTTTCTCTGCCTCTTGACCAACGCTGGTGCTTCCCTATGTGGCCCTGCATAGGGCAGCTTGCTCCTTCCTCTTGGGAACTATGAATAAAAACTGTCTTTTCAACGGTGATGATATCTGGTGTGTTGGCCTCACTATACCTGATAAAAAACAAAATCCTGGGTATGCTTAAAAATAGAATAAGAATCATTGAAATTTCCATATCAGAAGCTTAAGAAAATCAGAAGGTCAAGAAAACAAATACATAACGGATTAAAATTTCTCCTTATATTTGAAAGTGACACTGCCTCTCTAGAATAACGCACAGCTTACAGGTTTAATCAGTGAGATCACAGAGTAGACCATGCAAACATCTATAATTATTACCTTGTGTTTCCAGTGTGTGCTCTACAAGTACACATCAATAAGGCAGCTTTGTTATCTTCAGGAAGTCCACAGTGTGGAAAGAGTTGTTTAAAATGCCCCCAAAAGTGATGGAGCTGATCAAAAAGGATCTACATTGGAAGTTCTGTATTAATTAAGAAGAGTAGAACTGGAAAATCGGGATAATGTAAAAAAAAAATCACTATAAAAGCAAATCACTTCAATGGATACAGGAAGAGATGGTAATTATTATAATGGGTATAAAATGAGTCATATGAGCTACTATAAGGATGACCAGAACATTTGCAAATTTAGATAGGAGTCTGCTAGACTGTTAGACAACAATCTTTAGATTGTTTTGACACTAGTGAATCAAAAACCTGCTACTCTATTAAAGCTTGTTTTCATATTTCAGAGTCATGAGACAAGTCTCTGTACAGGCCATTGATGGGCAAGTGACTACACTTCTCTGTATTTAGGCTATGGGATCTCTAAAAGCCCATACTTTAATTCAAACAGTAGAATGAGCAGGAAACGGTTGGGGAAAAAGATCATGTCAGTGTTCTTATCAATGTACCACTCTCTCTACCACTAACCTGGGCACTTTTCAGCTTATGTGGGACAGACAACTGAGGCAACTGAGAATGGGGACATATTAAAAAGACACACACACACAGAAAGATGGTGGTATCACTATCAGGGGCTTTTCCACATACAGTAACAGAAATATGCTGTGACTCTGCCCATCCTGCTCGGGCAATTGTGGATGCCAGCTCCAGACAGGGTCACCCAAAGGTGTCTCAGGTCTCACGAACTGAGGAAGATTTAAAGATGGAAAAGGGAACAGTAGGCTTTATTTGTAATTCAGCACAGCAGCTGAATCTGCATAAGGCTGAGGATGGCAAGATTGTACAAAAGTCAGATCTAATGAAGATTTTAAAAATCCCTTTAAATGAGGTAAGTAATTGGAAAGTCAATGTAACATTCAATGTTTAAGATGGAGGTTACAAATAACTCTTGACTAATCCCTAAGAGCACTTCTTCATATTTAGAGGAAATCTGAATATTAATAATTCTTGGCTAATAGATACTTTGAAGGTCAGGAAAAGCATCAGAGATAATATTCCTGATTCTTACTCATGAGGGTTACTGGAATTATGAAAGCAGGCAATAAAAAGCCATGAGGTGCCATGGTTGCCAATGTTGAAGATATTACAAGGAAAGTAGGATCAATGTCCTAACTTAGAATGGGAATTAAAAACTAAAGCGTGAATCTAGGGATGCCAGGGTGGCTCAGTGGTTGAGTGTCCGTCTGCCTTTGGCTCAGGTTGTGATCCCGGGGTCCTGGAATCCAGTCTCACATCACTTCTCCCTCTGCCTAATGAATAGGCATGTCTCTCATGAATAAATATTTTTTTAAAGTGAATCTAAGTATGGTCTATATAACTTATTACATCTTCCAACCATGCATTTTATGGTATAGTAAATAATATTTATAGGAGCTTCTGAGTAGAATATTCGTAATTTGTTCTTGGGCCCAAAAGAGTGTCATCCATACAGATTTCTATACAGAAATACTAATTCTAAAAAGCGAAAGGTGACAGAAGAGACCAGCACCCCCAAAATGTCACTTTGGCATAAGGATTATTTTAACTAAAGGTACTTGAAAAAGAGCAGATGCAAGAAGCGTGCTCTAATCTCCCCTATTTTCTGCCTGAAAGCAGACAAGACTACTCCCACTTGAGAGATGTCCTGTCTTTTCTAAGAGGAAAGAAATATCCTTATCACCAGGGTTGGGAGTTGAAGCTGAGAGACGTCTCTACAAACAGACCTTATAAAATAACTCTTATTTTCCTTTAGCCTCCCCATATATTTTAGTCATTTTTCTGCAGTTCCCTCTCTTTGTTCAACCTGGTATAAAAGCACTTAGGTTTAGCCACTTCTTTGGGTATTCATTTTCTTATAAGGGCTCCCATGTTAGGTAAAACTTAGGTGAAATAAATTTCTGCCGTTAATCCATCTGGCAACAATTTAATATTCAGGCCCTGCTGAGAACTCTGAAATTGTTGACATAAAAGTTTTGTCTCCTCTATAAAAACAAATCACTTCAATGAATACAGGAAGACTGCATTGTATTCCATCTAAAAGAACAAACTTTTTTTTTTTCCCTTTTAAAGATGTAGTCTAGACCAGCCATTCAACCCACCTGGAAAATTCTATAGTTGCTAATAAAGTTATAATAAGTAGTAAGGCAAATTATTACTTCCTCTATGATACATATGAAAGGGCAGGTTAGATTCTACACTGGGAAACATCCTAGTTTGCAGTGACATGGCAAAATGCGCCAAGAAGGTAGAATTTGTCAGTAAATGCATAGCCCATCAGGAAATATGGTAAAAAAAAAAAAAAAAAAAATTGAAATAAGCCAGTGTGCCGGGTACACTTGCTCCTTCTGTGGCAAAACCAAGACAAAAGGCCGAGCTGCAGGCCTCTGGCGTTGTGGTTCCTGCATGAAAACAGCAGCCAGAGGGGCCTGGGCCTTACATACAACACTGCTTCTGTGACACAATAAAAGTCTGCCACTGAGAACTACAGGAATTGAGAGATCTACAGAAGTTCCACCATTTAAAGCATTGCTGGCCTATACTAAATGCATTATTCTATGTAGCAACAACCAAAGGTAGCCCAGAGACATCTCTTGCTACATCTTAATTTAGTAGTATTTATTAAACTTTTTAAAAATTTTATTGACTTCAGTAACTTAGGATATTTCAGTTATGTGTTAGGAGCAATCTCAAAAGAGATATGAAATAAGAGACAGTTTCCTAACACAAAAATGGTATTGAATTGCATCTGGATTTTAAAGCTACATTCATTTTACGCAATAAGAAAGCATTGGAAAGGCCTGTACCCAAGAGTCACTATGGTTCCTGATTTGAAGAGTTTGGCTTAAACTGCCTGACCACATTTACGGGAAACATCTGGACAACTCCCACCTGTACACTTGCCAAAGTTTCCAAGTATAGAGACTCAATATAATTCCTTTGCCAACTTTCTCATCTCTAAAGCAACAACAAATCTGAAATAGCACCAACATTTAGTCATATCAATTGGCCAGCCCTACCTACTGTTTTGCAATCAAGAAATATTTCTCACCTTTGAGAGTTAAATATGATTCAACGTTGTTACTACATGAGGCAAATATGTTTAGCCATGGGGAGCTTTCTGGAGTGGCCATCAGTTTGCGTTTATTACATCATTACAACTTATTCAAGTGGTATGAGCCAGGATTCACTAATAGGTCAAATATTCAAAGCAAACATATTTAAATGATGTAGCTCCCTAAACCTCAGGTGAAAGCCAAATAATTTTTGCGTCAGCTTCCTTATATATTAAGACCTCGTCTCGAAAATCTTATCAGGTGAGCCTAGTAATTTCTAATTACCTCATTAGTTTCCCTCAAATCTTATTAACAGCTGATGTGTACTTGCTCAATGGTATCTAACATTCAGGAATCCCTTTTTGGAGATCTTAAAATTCTGCCTTCCTTCCTGGCAAAGCTCAACCTTTGGATGTAGGCAAAAGCGTAAGCACATTCATTCCATCTAGGCCAATATGTACCAGAGTCTGACAAGACTGTGTCCCCTTCTCGGCTACTGTTAAAAGTGGACAAAAAAAGAAGAGAAAATAACTCGTGATTTATTTTCCCAAGTCTCCAAACAAGCACTTTTGCATGACGCTTAAAAACACAAATGTACCAATAGTATCTTTCATTACCCTGCAGTGAGACCCAATGATGATTTAATAGCTAAATATGATATTATTTTACAAGAAGAATAAGGCAAAGTCAACAACCTTCGGGCGGGGAAAGGGGGGAGGCGGTTAAAATCATCTTCATGGAAATCTACAGCTACACTGAAGATTCCTGAAGAATGACTATCACATGGTAAAGCAACCTTTAGAATTTATGCCTTTGTCAAGAAGAGATACTAGTATTCACAAGGATTCTGTGAAACAGCAGGAAGTATTTCGAAAGAAGCCTCTGACTTCAAAAGAGGGCTTTTCAAACGAACTTTTGGTTTTCTGTAACCAAAAGAAAAAAAAAAAAAAAAAGAAAAAGCTGAGCCCAGGGCTGAGCATCCCCCTTTCTCTGAGGAAATGACATAAATTTATTCTCATATCTGAGGCAGAGAAATCTGTTCTTAAAATATTACATAGGTTATAATTCAATACTTTCTCACATAGAATAAGCTGTTGGTGAAAAGAGCACTACCTAGCAACAGACCTGGGCCCCTCCTTCCTACTCTACTACCAGCTGGGTGACCATAGCTTCTACAGTTGATGCATCTGTAGGATGAAGGATGGTCTCTCTCCCATAAGAACTGTCTATGGCAGATGAAGCTTCTTACCAACAGTGATTGAACAGGGTAACTTTTGGTATCATCATTTCCATATTTAAACTTTCCAAAGCCAACATCTTTTTAAATGCCTGCACCCCGCCCACCCCACCAGAGTTCCAAGTTTTCATAAATTAAAGCAGGGAGAATATGAACCCTCTCAAAGAGGGGTATTACGTCCCCAAATGTCACCTGAAAGCCACTGCCAGGGAGATATTATATTGGGGCGTAGGGTGGGGAGAAGGGGACCAGAAGTTGGGCTTGGTGGGTTTAGGGAGGGAGGAAGGATTCAAGAGCAACTTTCCCAAATCTTCACCAGCGGAGGAGGGGGGCGGGGGGTACCTGGCCTAGAACAGCATCCTACCTGAGGAGTGTGTGAGACCACAAAGAAGCATCTCACATCCAAGCATCCAAGCTGGCCGATGAGAAACATTCTGAAAAGGACCCCGGTTGCTAGGGTCGGTTGTGTCAGTAACTAGGAGTGTCCCTTTGGGTAAATCATCCGGCTTCAGTGCTCCTCTGTGAAATGTTAAAACTGGTTGCGAGGAGCCAGGGCCTCCCCCCTAACTCTTCCTGATGTAGTACAAGCTTGTCAACTTTCAGAGTTCAACTTCTTTTGTTTATCTATTAAAAGTTTACTTATTTATTCATGAGAGACACAGAGAGAGGGGGGGGGGGGGGCAGAGACACAGGCAGAGGGAGAAGCAGGCCCCGTGCAGGGAGCCCGATGCGGGACTCGATCCTGGGACCCCGGGACCACGACCTGATCACGGCCGTTTCACCCACGGTCCGGCGAGGGAGAAAGGGGGGGGGGGGTCACCGGGGCGGAGGCCGCCGCCTCCCTAAAGAGGAGATGCTTCGCGCAGACTTGGTAGAGGCGTCTACGCGGGGCTCGCTCGTATTGCACCTACCCTGGCCTGCTTCCAGGTCCTTGCGCTGCTCCTGCCCGTGCCGCCGCCGTGGCCCCGCGGGAGCCCGCCCCGCCGCGCCCCTTCCCGCCCCCGGCGCGCTGGTGTCCCGCAGACCCGCTCGGGCCCCGCCGCCCGCCGCCCGCCGCCCGCCGCCCGCCGCTCACCCGCGATGTCCCAGAGCTGCAGGCGCACCAGCGTCCGGTTGTCCCAGTTGAGGACCTTGAGGGCGAAGTCCACCCCGATGGTGGCGCGGTAGTGCTGGGAGAAGAGCTGGTGCACGTAGCGCTTGATGATGCTGGTCTTGCCCACGCCGAGCTCGCCGATGACCAGCACCTTGAAGAGGTGCTCGCGGGTCTCGGGCGCCGCGGCCGCCGCCGCCCCCAGGCCGGGATCCCCGGGCCCGCCGCCCGCCATGAGCGCCGCCGCCGCCGCCTCCCGCCGCCTCCCGCCGCCCGACGGGTCACAGGACCCGGAACCGGCCGCCGCGGCCGCCGCGCGGGGCGGGGAGGCAGGGCCGGGGGCTGGCCCGCGGGGAGGAGGACCCGGCGGCCCGGCCGCTTCCCGCCGCCGCCGCCCGCCCCAGCCCCAGCCCCAGCTCCGCACTTCCTCCGCCGGGGCGTCCCCTCCGCGCCGGGGTGCGCGGCGCCCGGCCGCCCCCTGCTGGCGCTGCGGAGGCGGCCCCGAGCCGCGGGGTGGGGGGGAGGAGCGCCCGGGCCCGAGCGGACCTGCGACCCGGGGGGCGGGGCTCCGGGGCTCCAGCCCTCCCCGCCCCCGCCCGGGGACCGCACCTGCCCACGCCGCCCCGCCGCGCCCCCGCCGCCCACTGGCGTCGCGAGGAGCCCAGCCGAGGCCCCGCGACTCTGACCTTGACAAAAGGGCCCAGAACGCTCCAGCGTTCAAATGAAGGCGGCCCCCGGGTGGCTCCGCGGCTGAGCGTCTGCCCTCAGCTCCGGTCGCGGTCCCGGGGTCCGAGGATCGAGCCCCGCGTCCCGCGTCCCGCATCGGGCTCCCTGCACGGGGCCTGCTTCTCCCTCTGCCTGTGTCTCTCACGAATAAATAAGCAAACTTTTAGCAAATAAACAAATGAAGGCGTGGGTCTGGGGAAGAAGACGCGGGCTCTTCTGAAACGACTTCACTGAAGCCTTCAGCTGCTCGAGGCTCCCAGATAGATCCTAGGGAAGGATGGAAGAGTAATCAGTACTTTTGAGGGGTTTTGTTTTAAAGAACAAAGATAGGGGGATCCCTGGGTGGCGCAGCGGTTTAGCACCTGCCTTTGGCCCAGGGCGCGATCCTGGAGACCCGGGATCGAATCCCACATCGGGCTTCCGGTGCATGGAGCCTGCTTCTCCCTCTGCCTGTGTCTCTGCCTCTCTCTCTCTCTGTGACTATAATACATAAATAAATAAATAAAAATTAAAAAAAAAAGAACAAAGATAGGAAGCCTCGCCTAGCTGGCCTCATTTATGAAATCCGGGGGTTACCTCCATCCCCCTCCCCCTACCCCCTGCCCCCCCCCCCCAGGGTGGTTAGAAACCCCTGGAGCTGCTGCGCTCTCCGAGCGTCCTTAAATAAACGGAAAGAGGCTGTTAGCTCTGCTATAATCTGACAATCTTTGAGAAATGTTTTTCAGAGGTGGAGGCGTTTTAAAATTTAGACGTCAAGGTGGGAGTGAAACCTTTACTAAAATAGCTATTGAAGAAGCATGGAGATGTCTTTAGACGAGTTTTACGGCCTGCCAGCATATGGCTGTTATGTTCACCCATCTCAAGAGTCCTTTCACGATGTCCCCAGCTCGGGGAGGAAAAAGGAAATCCTCTACTTATCGCCACAAGTGCAGCATATTGTTCCATACATACATATTACCATGGATTTTTCCAGGTTCCTTCTTCTCTGACTCTCCTAGGCTTCCACTGACATTAGAAATAGAACCGTGGTGCTAAAAACCATGGGCGGCAAATGGTTTAAAGTTAAAAATGGTCACAGCTAAAAGCAGGATAATGGCTTGAGTCCAGTGGTTCTCAAACTTGAGTGTTGAGAGTTTGTTAAAACATTAGGAGGCCTACCCCCCCCCGGAGAGGTTCTGATCCCCCAGAACTAGGACCCGGGTCAGGGGGGTTGGGGGTAGTCGGATAATTTGCATTCAGAACAAGTTCCCAGGTGATGCTGATGCTTCAGGTCTGGGAGCACAGTGATTTAAGATCAGCACTCGCTTCTCAAACTTAAAAGTTCATATGAATCATCAGGATCTTCCCAAAACGGATTCTGACTGAGTATATGTCAGGAAGGGCCTGAGATTCAGGATTTGAAATAAGTTCCCAGGTGACAAGAATGGTATTAGTGGTCTACACTTTGCATAGGAAGGGTTTAGATTACAATTTAGTAGTTTCCACAGTTGCTCTGTATTTGGCTCACCTGAAGTTATGGACTAAATGTAATCCCCGGAATTCACATGTTGAAATCCTAACCCCTAATATGATTGTATTAGGAGGTGGGCCAGAGGTGAATAGGTCACGATGTAGAGCTCTCAGGAATGAGATTAGTGCCCGTATAAAAGAGACTTCTGAAACTCTCTCCACTTCTACCCTGTGAGGACACAGCAAGAAAACAGAGGCCTGTAAACCAGGAAGTGGGTCTCACCAGAAACTGAATCTGCTGACACTTTGAACTTGGACTTCTCAGATTCTAGAACTGGTAGAAAAAAAACATGTTTGTTGTTGAAGCCACTCAGTTTAGGGCAATTTGTTATAGTAATTATAATAATTTGTTATATCAGCCTGAACTAAGACATCTGGGGAGCTAGCTATCTAAGTTACCCAGACATTCTGTTTTAATCTTCCAGAAGGAAAGCTCAGGAATCTATATTTAAAAACAAAACAAAACAAAACAACTAGGTGAGCACACACTTGACTTACAGAACCACTGATTTAAATAATACCAAATAATGTAAGGAAGTGCTAAGTAATGTCTGCTTGTGCAATCCCAGTTGGAAAAGGCTGGGAGCTGGGTCAAGTGAATGTACAAACCTTCAGAATCCTGGGCTGATATTTCATTGGGGAAGCAAGTGCTTCTATATAAAATGAAGAGAAAATAATCTGACACTTATGACTGAATAAATGACTCTTTAACATTGCTGCATATAGGAATGGCCTGCGTAGAAAATCCCCTCGTGATGCTCTCACATTTAACCACACCTTTCATCCTTGCTATATGCTCTGTACCTGGAATACGTTCCAAACCACTACTTCACCCAAGGCTCTACCATGTAAGCCCTTCCTTAGCTTTCTTTTTTTTTTTTTAATATTTTATTTATTTATTCATGATAGTCACACAGAGAGAGAGAGAGGCAGAGACACAGGCAGAGGGAGAAGCAGGCTCCATGCAGGGAGCCTGACGTGGGATTCGATCCCGGGTCTCCAGAATCGCGCCCTGGGCCAAAGGCAGGCGCCAAACCACTGCGCCACCCAGGGATCCCTCAAGTGCTAGATCAAGGGATTACCTGCTCTTTTCACTCCAAATTTCCCTGGCCGATTTAGACATTAGAAAACTTATGATGTGCCAAGAAATGTTCTAGATACTCCAAGTGCAATGATGAGCAGAATAGACAAGGTTCTTACTCTCAAGGCCTTTATACTGCAATAGAAGCAAGATCGAATGTTAAAAAAAGCAAACAAATAATTTCAGGTAGATATATATTGTATGAAGAAAACCAAATGGGAAAATATCATGTAGCGAGTGATCACTGAATGAAGAGTAAAAGCTAGACTAATCAGCAGGCCTCTCCTAAAGAAAATACGAAAAGCAGTTGTCAGGTATCATTTATTTCCCACATGAATAACCAATTGACCCAGAAATATTCACCTCCTTGGTCTTAATTCAAGTACTCATGTGAGAATGGGTCTGTTTCTGCTCTCTTTTTCCTTCCATTAGTCTATGTGTCTGTATTTGTACCAATATTTATCTGCCTTAACTATATAGTAGCTTTATTATAAATCTTCTTTTTGGGTAAATCACATCCTCTCATTTTGTAATTCTTTTTCAAGTTTGTTATAGCTATTCTTGTTCCTTTATATCTCCATATAAATCTTAGTATTGACATCTCAATTTTCACAAACACACCTGCTGGGATTCTTGTTGGAATTACACTGAATTCATAGATAAATTTAAGGAGAATTGAAAGCATCAGGTCTTCAAAAATATTGATGTGGTACATCCATTATTTATGTAGATCTTACTATCTTTCAATAAAATGAAAAGTTCTTGAATTGTTTGTAGTTGGTGTGTAAGAATAAAAATAGAATTGATTTGTGTAGGATGAACTTAGTTTCGGTGACTATGATAATTCTAAAAGTTAATTTATACAGTTGCATTTTTTATGTATGGAAACATATTTTTTCTTGCTTTCCAATTCCTCTTTTTTATTTTATTCCTTTTTTAAAATTCCTTTTCATATTTCATTTCACTGGCTATGACTTCCAACATGATTTTTTTTTTAAATGGAGATTGTAGGCAACCCAATTTTCAAGATATTCCCATCAATTTATATTAATGGCCTTTTTGTTTTAGAGTAGTATTAGGTTTACAGAAAAGTTAAAAGATAGTACAGAAAGTTCGTATATACCTCATACCTAGTTTCCCTTGATTAGTTATGGTACGTTTATCACAATTAATGAGCCAAAGGTTTATATAATTAATAAAGTCCATGCTTTTTTTTTTTTTTTAGATTTTTATTTATTCATGAGAGACGGAGAGAGGGGCAGAGACATGGGCACAGGGAGAAGCAGGCTCCCTGTGGGGAGCCCGATGCAGGACTCGATTCCAGAACCCCGGAATCACAACCTGAGCCAAAAGCAGATGCTCAACCACTGAGCCACCCAGGCTTTATTCAGATGTCCTAGTTTGACCTAATTCAGATGTCTGTAAGGGCATGACCTAATGTCCTTTTCCTATTCCAGGATCCAAGGCAGGGTATCCTATTACATTTAATTAACATATCTCCTTAGGCTTCTTTTGGCTAGGACAGTTTCTCAGACTTTTCATGTTTCTTATGGCCTTAGCAATTTTGGGAAGTACTGGCTAGGTATTTTGTAAAATGTGCCTTGAGTGGGCTTGTCTGACCTGATGTATCCCTTATGATTATAGTTACAGGCTATGGGGAAGATACACCACTCTCATACCACAGCAAAGGTGTATAGTATCGACATGACATCACCATCGATGTTAATCCTGATAACTTTCCTGAGGTAACGTCAGATTTCTCCATTGTAAAGCTGTTTGTTTCCCACCCCATCCCTTTCCATATTCTTTTTGGAATGAAATCACTGTGAACAGCCAGCACTTAAGGAGTGGAGAGTATGTGCCACCTCCCTGAGTGTACACAATCGCTACATAAATACTTTGGAATTCTTCCTCATGGTAAATTTGTTTCTTTTCTCATTTATTGATTCAATCACTTATTTATATCCATTTATCTGGATTGATATTGGGATAATCCCAAACTTATAGAATGGGATAGGAAGTGTTCTCTCTGCTTCTGTTTTCTGTAAGAGTGTGAAGACTTGATATTATTTTTTTCCTTACACATCTAAGTAGAATTCACCAGTGAAATTAGGGAAGTCTGGTGCCCTATTTTTAGAAGTTTATAAACTATTGATTCAGTTTCTTTAATAGATAATAACTCAAGTTATCTGATTCTTCCAGTATGAGGGTTGGTATAAGGAACTGGTCCATTTCATCTAAGCTATCAAATTTGTGTCCATAAAGTTGTTTATAATATTCCTTTGTTATTCTTTTCATGGGCTGTGTAGTGATAGTGGTGACTCCTTTTTCATTTATCGTATCAATCATTTGCCTATTTTTTTTTCTTGGTTAGCAAGACTCAATGTATGGATTTTATTGTTTTAAGAAAACAGCTTTAGTTTTATTAATTTTTCTCCATCGATTTGTTTTCCACTATAATTTTTATTATTAATTTTTCACTTTATTTTAGGCTTAATTTACTTTACCTAGTTTGCTAAAGTAAATTAGGTTTCAGACTTTTTTTCAAACATGAATTTAATACTCTATGTTTACTTCTAAATGCTCCTTTCACTACAACAACTTGATAAATTGTTTTATTTAGTTAAAAATAATTTTAAATTTACTTGATTCTTCTTCTTTGTCCCATCTGTTATTAGGAATTATGCTAATTTCCAGATAGTTTGGGATTTCCCAGCTGTCCTTATGTTATTGGTTCCTACTTTAATACTATGTAGTCTAAGGACATAATTGAATGATCTCTATCCAATATGGCAGCCACTGGTCATATATAGCAATTTCAGTTTCAATTAATTAAAATTAAAATTTGGAAGTATTCCCTTAGTCACAGTAGCTATATTTTGAGTGTTCAATAGCCACACGTATTCAGTGGCTACTGTACTGTTTTGAAACAGATAAAGAACATTTCTATCATTGCAGAATTTTTTTCCCGCTTTCATGGAGATAAAGTTAATATAGAACATTGTGTAAGTTTAAGATGTATGGTGTGCTGAGTTAATAAATTTATATATTGAAAAAGGATTACCACTGTAGTATTGGTTAACATCTCCATCACATCACATAATTACCATTTCTTTTTTGTGGTGAGAACATTTAAGGTTTACTCTCTTAGCAACTTGCAAGTATATAATATGGTATTGTTAATTATAGTCATCATGCTTTACATTAGATCCCTAGAACTTCTTCATCTTATAGCAAGGAGTTTATACCCTCTAACCAATATCTCCTATTCCCCCTCACTAGCCCCTCATAGCTACCATCTTACTCTGCTTCTAGGACTTTGACTTTTTTTTGATTTCACATACAAATGATACTATGTAGTATTTATCTTTTTCTGTCTGACTTATTTCACATGACATAATGCCCTCAAGATCCAACCATATTGTTGCAAATGACGTGATTTCCTTCTTTCTAATAGCTGAGTAATATTCTAGTGTATTTGTGTGCATATGTGGGTGTGTGTATCACATTGTCTATCCATCCATCTGCTAATGGACACTTAGGTTGTTTCCACATCGTGGCTATTGTAGATAATACCTCAATAAACATGGGAATGCAGATATTTCTTTGCTAGCCTGTTTTCATTTCCTTTAGAAATATACCCCGAAACAGAATTGCTTGGATCATATGGTAGTTCTATTTCAGAAAGCACTGTTATAGAACATGACAAAAGAGGATATCTTTATGATTTTAGGATAAGTTAGGATTTTTTAAACAGTCACAAAAAAATAACGACAGTTATAAAGGAAATTATGCTAAGTTAAACTACACAAAACTTTAAAATTTTTCTCTTAAGCCAATAGCAGAGCAAAAGATAAGTTAACAAAATCCATTTGCTATACAATAAAACAAAGTGCTCAAATATGAAATATGTAAGTAATTTATGAAATTCAATAAGAAAATATATATGACAAAATAGAAGAATGGGAGGAAAGGAGTTGAAAAGATACTTTAAAAGATCCAAATAGCCAACAAATCTATGCAAATGTGATCAGCCTTATTAGTCAACAGGGAAATAATCATTTAAACCACAAATCAATATCTTTTCACACCTCCTAGATTGCCTAAAAGTAAAAAGTGATGACAATACCAATTGTTAGCAAAGAGAGCTTATATGCACTGCAGTAGAGAGTGTAACCTTGTGCATCCATTTGGAAAACTTTTATCCAATGAAGTTGAAAATAAACATTCCTACTCCTAAGTATACAGTAGCATCATAAGTTTTATAATAGCATCATATGTTAATCAACAACAAATTAAAGAAATATTTTTTTAAAGATTTATTTATTTATTTGAGAGAGAGAAAGAGAGCGCACGTGCAAGAAAGTACAGAGGGAGAGAGAGAGAGAAGCTGACTCCCCACTGAGCAGGGAGCCGAACTTGGGGCTCAGTCCCAGGACCCCAGGATAATCTCCTGAGCCAAAGACAGGCACTTAACCAACTGAGCTTCCCTGGTGCCCCTAGAGAAATGAGTTTTTTGTGTAGTAACACAACGAACTATGTAGCAGTAACAATTATCAACAGTAGCTCTATTCTATAGCATGGACTAATCTCACAACCATGTTGAGGAAAACCAGACTCAATGTACTTCATATAGTTTAGTTCCACTCCTATAAAATGGTAAGACTAATTAATATTAGCTTAGCTTTCAAAATACTCTTTATTCTTTGGGGAAAAGAAAGAGTGGAGTATTTAGAAGAGATGTTTTAGATTTTGATGATGTTCAATTTTTTAAAATCTAGAATCTAAACCCTAAATGATGGTTATATTGGAAGTGCTTAGTGATAATTCATCAAATTCTACATGTTTGACTTATGTACATATCTCTTTGTAAGTTATACACTAATGAAAATTTATTAAAAACATTTTATTTTATTTTTTATTAAAACATTTTAAGGTGCTTTTTTAAAAGAAGTATATATATGAAAAAAAAGTATATATATGAATGATGAAATGGACATATGAAAAGTTTCTAAATCAAGAAATAATAGCAGTGGGAAAAATACAAATTAAAATATCAAGATAATATTTCACAATCATCACATTGGTCAAAAATATTATAGTGTGACAAAATTAAATGCTGATAGTATTAAATGCTGGTATTAGAAGGGTTGTACAAAGAAATAGACTCAGTATCATGTGCATGTGTTGTAGAGACCAAGGACAGGCTGCCCCAAGGTGGGCCACTTTGATATTAAGATTATTTTGAGTTGAAAAACAATAAAAGCCCAACATATTCAGGGCACCTGAATGGCTAGTCGAATAAGTGGCAGACTCTTGGTATTGGCTCAGGTCATGTTCTCAGGGTCCTGGGATCCAGTCCCACATGGGCTCTGTGCTCAGCAGGGAGTCTATTTCTTCCTCTCCCTCTGTCGTTCTCCCACTCAGGCTCTCTCTCTTTCTCTCTCTCAAATAAATAAATAGATCTTGGGGGGATAAAACCCCAGCAGATTCAGGAAAATTTTCCCACAAGAGCCTAAAAAGAATTTAGATATAGAAACTGTTCCACTAAGAAAGTTATCACCAAAGATTATTATTATCCCATGAACAAGGTATGGCAGCCAGGGGGGTACTTAGCAAGACCTATTTTTTTTCAAGTCCTCTGTGTCCCATTGTTCCTGAATGGTCCAGCAAACATCTGTTTACCAAACATTTATTCTTTTTCATCTTCCTCTGAATTGCATTCCTTCCCTTTGAAGTCTCAGGCCCCTGTCCCCTTCTCCTTTTCCAAATGACATATATACCTCATTTTGCCTGACTATCATTGGAATTTCTGTGTCTTCATGGATTCCCCATCCACACAAGATTGAATTTGATTTTCCATTGATTTTCTGCTGTCCATGTCAATTTTATTCTTGGTCTGGCTAGAAGGACCTTGAAGGGAACAGGAATTCTTGCGTCCCAATGGTGTTTATGTAGATATAAACACACATATATTTCTAATTTCTAATCTCTAGATCTAGAGATGAATTCCTTTATTCTAAGGAAAAGGCCTATACCATCATTATAGATGCCGGCAAGTCTGAAATATGCAGGGTACCCTGGCAAGATAGAGACAGAGAAAGACTTGAAGGTTCATGCTCAAGTGTGAAGGCTTGGGGTGATGGGATCCCCTCCTCAGAAGAGTTGGGCTTTTTCTTAAGGCTTTTTTAACTGCTTGGATGAGGCTCATCTACCTATGGAGAGTAATCTGCTTGAGTCAAAGTTGACTGATTTAAATGTTCATCTCATCCAAAAATATACCTTCACAGCGGCATCCAATTGACTATTTATTATATGGAGACTGTAGCCTAGGCAAGTTGACTCATAAAATTAACCATCATACCTAATAATCCAGTATCAGTCCTAAAAATAAAAAGCAAAAACAAAACCTAATCTTTACAAATATCCACAAGAAGTCATGGACAAAAATATTTATTGCATCATTAAGTGTGACAGGGAGAAGCAAAAACAAGAATGAATAAATAAATAATGATTTATTTAGATGGAATAATATACAAGGGATAAAAGTAAATGCAATACTACATGGATACATAGAGACATCTCAAAATATAATTTTAAGTGAAAAAAGTAGGTTTTACATTTATTTTTGTGATATGAAGCCTTATGGTATCAGCATGGAGAAAAATTTGCAGTTGCCTTTTGGTTTCCCTCTTGTTTTGTGAGCTTCCTCTCACCTCCCCCTTTCTCCTCCCAGTATTTCCCTTACTTCCCGAATAAACTACTTACTTTTGAAACTATTTTTGAGGCAGCTTCTGAGGAAATCCAAACTAAGGTATGTAGTACATATAATTCAAATATGCGGGAAAAATACCATATGCATACAAAGGTACTTTATGGAAACCTCGATCTTTCAATCTTGTTTTTTCCTGTAGATAGTAATGTCTCATTTCACTTTTTCTGCTTTATATTTCTGCTTTATGTTTATGTCCTCAAGCTCTCAAAAAGACCTGTAAAATCTCTCCTGATATAGTCAAGTATATCAGGCAAACTATTAGGCTATTAGCTCCATTATTTTCCATGAAGATATTACTCCTGAAGCCTTTCATTGCCTTTCTCTAATTTGGACTAAAAGCTTAGGTTCGCTGCACAGCTATTCTGGAACTTTACTCTGCCATTATTCTGAATTCTTTCTTCACTTCTCATATGTTGGAGCTCTCACCTCATTGATCTCAAGTCTACCTCATTTTACTGATGTTCTTTAATAACTTTCTGAAAAAAAGATGTTTTGATATTAAATAATTTTGAGTGCTTATATGCCTGAGAATACTATTATTTTGCCCTCAGGTTGATTTATTTGAATCATTACATGATTCTAGATTAAAATCTTTACCTTCTCAATTTTTATTTCAAAAGCATTTGTTTACTGAATTCTTACTTCCAGCATTGCTCTATTAAGACCAATGCCATTGTGATTGACAGTATTCTATGTGTAACCACTTTATCTGGAAGTTTTAATCTGCTTTATCCTTCATATTCTGAAATTTCATCAGATCTGCCTTAGGGGTAGATCTTTGTATTCATTGGGCCCTTTCAATATGTAAACTTCTATCATTCAATCCTGGGAATTATTCCTATATTTTTCTTTGTTACATTCTCCCCTTAATTTTGGGGGGGGGGGGTTCTCTTTTTGTGGAATTTCTATTATCTGGCTGTTTAATTCTAGGATTGATTCATTTCTGTTGTCACTTTTATATTTTTATTTAATATTAGTGCTATAATAATGCTGTGTGACAATCTTCTCTAAAGCTCAGTGAAAGCAAACTTTTGTTGTTGTTTCTCACTGATCTATTGTTGGCTGGGGCTCTGCAAGGTTTGGCTGGAGTCAGCTGGACTTGGCATATCAGGGTTTTATACTCCATATATTTCTCATCTTCCTTGGACCAATGGCTTTTCAAATGGCAGATGTTCAAGAAGGCAAATAAAAACTCATGTGCCACGTAAGACTTTGCTTTGGAACAACATACTGTCACTTCTACTCACATTCTTTTGGCCTTGTAGTTCTAACTCAGCACCAATGGAGTGGGAAAATATCCTCCACTCCATAAGGGAAAGGAGGAAATAATTTCTAAAAAATAATCTAATTTATCTCATATTTCATTTTTAATCAGATTCTTTAATGACTTCCTGTTGGCTTTTTTGCAATTATGTATTTTTATTTCCAGGAATTCTTCTCGTTCTTTATTCTTTTTCCTAATAGCAACATTTTATTTTGAACAAAAAAATATTTTTTCATGTCTATCCGAAAATTTGATTTTTCTTCTCTATTTCTCAATTTTTTTGTTTGGCTTTCTAAATTTCTTTTGGGGTATTTTTATCTTTACTATGTCCCTGTCTTATATATTAGAGGCTATATTTAAATATCTAACTAGTGATAGTTCATTGATTCAAGAGTGAGACACTAAAAAAAAAAAAAGAGTGAGACACTATCATTAAATGGAATTCTCTGAGCATGAAGAGAGATTATTGACTGCTGAGTTTTACCATAGGATAATTGGATGGGAGAACAAGATATTTTGTTGCCCCCTTAATGTCTGCAGAGCTTTTCTCTTTGGCTTCTCAAATTTTCCAGAAAATAATTTTCCAGTCTCCTTCCTGAGAGATGTAAGCCTCGTTGCTAGTTAGAGAGCATGGAAATCTCAACTTTCAGCCTGAAGATGTTCACCCACTCCCCTCTTTCAGGATGGCACTTTGCCCTTCATTATATCATGCTGGGCACCTTCTTTGGTCTAATTCTTCCTGATAACAAACCTTAGGTATTCTATAGGCACGTGAATGGTAACCTGTCATACAGGACAGCAGAGAGGATCTCATCAAATAAACTTTGAATTGATATTAAATTAACTTTAAACTGCTCAGAGTCTACCTTAGAACTCTATCATTACCCTCAAAAGAATCTTTCTCTCCAGTTCCTAAATCTTTCCAGGTCTGCCCTATGAATTGCATTGTTTCTCATTAGCACCTCTCTTGCAAGTGACTAGATTTCTGCATTCTCAGCTGTGTTGTCAGTTATCACGCTTTGTATCTTTCCACTTTCAAAATATTTGTAGCTGTTTCTCATTCCCTGTTGTCTCCTTTCTCAATCTAGCTGATATGAGGAGAGGGTTAAACTTTTTAAATTCATCTGCTGTCATGTTACTGTACTTTTAGAGCAAATGGAGATAAACACATGTGTTCAATATGCCATGTTTAACCAGAACTCAAACCAAATCATGCCTCAACCCTTTTTAAAAATCATCAGTGGTTCCACACAAAATTCAATTTGCAGTCTAAAGTTTGTAAGATGACATTTGTTGCTTGGAGTGCAACATCTCCACTTCTACTCATACTATCTTTGTTACTTATTACTGAAATTCATCCTGTTTTCCTAAAATGCTATATCCTTTTATTTTAGAGCATTTGCTCTGACTTCCCCTTAAACATCACCTGCTCTTTCCCCTTCCCCCAGGCTAGGATGGATGCCCATTATTTCCTCTGCAGTAGCATCCTGTGTTATGCTAGACATTTTGGCACTGCATTATAATGTACATTTAGTACTGTGTGTCCCACTCTGCATTATAAAGTCTAATCAGAGACTTGATCTTCTTCACTAAAAGAATATCGATATTCAATATCTATGTAACAGGTACTCATTAAAAATTTGATGAATGAATATCGCATGAGCATTAGACTCTAATCAAAGACCTGAGTTCACTTCCCAATTTCTTCCATTGACCAAGTCTGTGACCTCTGACTAGATAAAGAGCTTACTGCTTTAGAGGATCTGGTAAGGTCAGTTTCTGGCTCTGGCATTTCTTCTGTGATCTCAGGAGATCATCACCTCTCCAATCTCCATTTTCTCAGTTTTAAAGAGAGTTCAAATACATGCCCTGCTGTCTGCACAAAAGGATACATAGATAATATTCATAAATACACAGTTCATTTTATAAATGTATAAAATATGCTAAAATCAATCATGCTTTAAAAGCTATTGAATACCTAGCTATGTGTTCCCTGTCAAGTTCTTTGCTGTGCATGTGTGAGTGGGTTTTCTGTGTGTCCTTCTGTTTAAATTATCAGCTTCTCATTTTTGTTAAGTGACTATAGTAATATAATATGATTAAGAGCAAAAGTACAAGGTGCCCCATTGTTAGCATAATTTTAAATAATTATAAATGTATTAAATATTTTAAAGTATCAGATAATTAAATTTTCCAATATTTTTCCATTGGTTATGTATTCCTATTTAACCATTGTAATTTTAATTCCATGTTCATTTTTATATAATTTTCAACAGTTAATGTAGAACAGCTTGGCAAAATATAAATGAAATTCTAGCCAATTTGGACAATTCTCTTTATTGCCTTCTGTTTCTACATTGTGCAGGATGATCTAATATTCATGAGATCAAAGAGCCAAATATAATTATAACATCTCAGTTTGAAGGAGATTATACTTTGTGTTGCATACTTGGTATGGAGGCCCTACTATTGTGTGGGGGCAGGATGCAATTTTAACCATTTTTTTTTACAGAACTGATTGATATCATCTTCCAGAAAATGCATGGAAATCAATTTTATGATTGATTCCTATAATGAATTGAAAATCCTCTTTGAATCAACCAATGGCCTTTTTAAATAAATTATCTGCTTTTTTTTACCTGCAATATGATTTTCACATCTAAATTTGTCATTATAATGTTTATTTAATTACCTGGAAATTTTAGACGGGAATAAAAAAAGATTTAACAAATGTATCTTTTCTCAGAACCATTTAAGAATATAATTTGTGAACATATATTTACAAATCTTAATGTTTAAAAAACAATCCAAATGTCTTGATGGGAATGTCTTCACTGTTTGATAGAGATTTTTTCAAAGACAGGAGTTGAAAGGCACATCTCAACATAGATTATGTCACATTTTTAAACTGCTAAATTTACCTGTTTTGGGTATATTTTGAAATGTTTAGTTGGTAAAACATATAGCCCCTTGAAGAATATAATTGCTTGTCTAGTAAATGTATGTAATACTTTGAGAAAGTTGTGTGCAGATAACTAATTCAGAGTGACTGTAGACCAGGTTAATCTACCTGATTTGAACACTTGCTCTGTGACAAATATTATTTTAAGTCCTATACATGTATTAACACCTTTAATTGAACAGCCTTCTAATATGGGTACTTTCACTCTTCGTACTTTACAGATGAGGGAATGGGCCCCAGATGACACAGATAGTAGGTCCCAGACACAAACGCAGACATCTTGTTCCAGTGTCCCTGCTTTTCACTCTGCAGTGCTGCTGATTCCACTGTTCATCAGCTAGTAGCTTCAAAGGTAAGTAGGCTATTCTCTCTTATTTCAGGTAAAACAATTTGTGGATTGGAACTCTTTGGCCACAAGAGGGCAAGCTTTGCAAATTCAATCCTGCTGAACAGTGACAGAAGTCCTGAACTCAAGACTAATTTACCTAGGAGTTTGCTTATAGCAAAGACCATGAAGTCTCAGCAGGTGCATTATCCAACATATGTGGTTATGGTATTTTGAGTCCATGAAAATATCAAGAGGGTTTCAAGATTTGCTACATACTAGTTAAATATGTGTTAGCAGTTGAAGGATGATACATAACAAAATGATTTAGTCAAAATTTCCAAACTCCAGAACTTTGAAAACAAAACCATGAGGCCAGTACCAGCATAGTTGTCATAATTGGATAGACATAGTCTGAAAAGCAAGAAACTAGGTCAATAATTTCCTTTTCCTCTCCCCACCAATTCTACCTTAACATATTTATTGAGGCCTATTCCATGCCAGGAATTGTTCAAGTTAAATATAAAATGTCAATGCAACCAATATTGCTTTCTCTTTCGTCAGTGTGGTGGTCAAGTAAGTCTAAGTTAAGCTTCATTAACAAGAAGCCCTCAAACCTCAGTGTCTTATCCTAGAGCACATTTATTTCTTGCTCATGTGGTATCTGATGTGGATCTGAGCGAGGCTCCAGGCAGCTGTCCACCCCATGATACTTGGGATCCAGGCTGCTTCCACATTATGGTGTCACCATATCAACTGCTGCTTCTATAATCACATGAGAGGACTGAACAGTCTTGTTCCAGCTATTAAATGGTTTGGCCCTGAAGTGACACATGTTACTTATGTTGACAAGGCATTGGTGAGTACTGGCCATGAAAGCCTGTCTATATATATATATATATATTCATATATATATATGAATTAGAAGAATATAAATCTACTTTGTATATATGTATATATAGACAAACTTATATATTCATATATATGAATAATATTATTTTATATATTTTAATATATATTATATATATTTTATCCAATAAATATATTCATATATATATATATGAATTAGAAAAATATAAATCTACTGTGTGCCTGGAAGTAGAGAACACCAGAAGTTTCTCCCGTATTTAGATTACTGTTTCTGAAAGATCAGAGAGAAGGTAGGCAAACACATTTATATTGTGAAAGATAAGGCATTATTCCAGTCATTTAAGTACATTAACATGATGGTCCCTGTTGATTTATGAAAAGCTAAAACTCAGACACTTGTCTAGTGGTGAAGATATCAAAGGAAGTGTTTTACGCATCATATGTTTTTAAGCTTGAACCTTGGTGTTACTGACAACGATTCTTTGCTGTAGGGGCTTTTCAATGCACTGTGTATGTGAACCTATCCACTAGATGCCAGTAGCCAACACCCCTCCCCACCCAGATATGACAAGCAATATGCCTCCAGATATTACCAAATGTCCCCAAGAGAGTAAAATCACTCTCAGTTGAGAACCACTGGTTTGAAATATCCTCCATGTAATTTTCAACACCAAACCTTAGAGTTAACACAGTAACATGCACGTGTATATGCTTTACAATCTATAAAACACTTTACATGGCTTCAGCTCAATTAGTAAAATAATTAGAAGAAAATGGTCTTATTATATTTAACACAAGGAAACAAGTTGAAAAAGATGAAATACTTTGTCCATTTCCCAAGGTGAATAAAATGACAGGGGGACAACTCTTTCTAAAGCCTTTCCCTCCAGACTCCTAAATAATCATAAATGTTTATTGAATACCTCCTATAGGACAGGCACTGGTATAGCTATAGAGGATACAAAGATAAAAGGTCTAGTTCCTGCTCTCAGGAGACTCACAGTCTAGCGGATAAAAGAGGCAAATTAACGTAAAATTACATTGGTGGTAATTAAGTGCTGCTAGAAAAGCTCCCAGTGCTTCTGAGGGAGGCACTTCATCCACAGGACCATCAGAGAAGCAGTGAGACACCGCCAGGGACAGGGAGGAATGAGAGGAGGCAGTGGAACAAAGAGAATGTTGAATTTCATTCCAGACTCGTCACAGAGAAAAGGCACTGAAATATAGAGTGCTACTGAGCTGATCAAGAAGAGAGGAAACCACCACAGTCTGAGCTGTGAGAGGGAAGAATCGTGAAAAATTCCACTACGCCCCAAACCTGCAGGCAGATGTTGTCTGAATAGTTGCCAGAGATACAAATATCCTTCACTTCACAGGTGTTCTCTAGTGTTGATTCAAATTAATCCCATTCAGCGCCACAGAAAAGCATTAAAAAAAAAAAACTGAGACTTTCTGAAGCAGAAGAAAAGTAAGAATAGGCTTAAAGAAAGGATTTTTGGGGGTGCCTGGGTGGCTCAGTCCATTAAGTGTTGGACTATTGATTCCAGCTCAGGTCATGATCTTAGGGTCATGAGATGGAGCCCCTAAGTCAAGCTCTGAACTGGGTATGGAATCTACTTAAGATTCTCCCCCCTTTCCTCTGCCCCTCCCCCAACTCTCTCTCTCTCAAAAAAAAAAAATAAACTTTTTTTAAAAATAAGATTTTTTTTTTTTATTTGAGAGACAGAGACAGAGCACATGCAAGAGAGCCAGCACAAGAAGGGGCAGAGAGAGAGAGAGGGAGAAGCAGACTCCCTCTGAGCAGGGAGTCCCATGTGGGACTATGTGGGACTCAATCCAGGACCCTGGGATCATAAACTGAGCTGAAGGCAGATGCTTAAGCGACTGAGCCCCCCAGGTGCCCAAAGAAGGGATCTTTCATATAAATGACACACAGTGTAACTTCTGAAAGCCTGGCCTGCTGGAAGCTCACTGGGCAGTTCATTCACCCAAGGGTTGAACTGTGGTCACATGGAACAAACTTGTTTTGCCTTTTGTGTTGACTATGTCTTGGTATTTAAATATCTTAATCATTTTTCAGTTTAAGAAAGATTTCAAAAATGTGGAGATTCATTAGCATAAGTGTGATTGTCAATGTACAATATAATGGCTTGGTCAGTTTAATGACAACACACTACATAAAATATACCGGACTGGCTTTGTGCTTTAATCTCTTATCTGTGATACTGGGGATTGTCACTGATGTTTTAAATTCCTTGTTTGGCAACCAGAGAGGGTGCAAAGGTTATTCTCTCACACAGGAGCATCTCCCCGCTTCAGTGATCTTTTCCATTCAGTATGACTCAGTTCACCTCTCTCTTGGCCTTGACACATATTGTGCCATTCTTTTGGTCATCCACCTTCACAACTAGCAAATAGTGACTCACCCCTTTTCCTCCCCTGCTATTATCTCACCAGATCAGGTTCACTTAACCTTGGGGCAGGTCCTGCCTAACCCTTGTCTGAAATCCCACTTCTTTTTCTGATCTGAGGCATTAAAATTAGTCCCTGCTACCTGCTTTCAGTTCTTTCCGCTATTGGCAGTTTAGGAGTCCTCCTGTGGATGGAGGCAATAATTCTTCACCAGGACTAATTCCTACCCAATTTCCCTATGAGCCCCCTGCAGAAAGACAGATAGTGGGAGGGGCAGCCTCTGTGAACTTGATTTTTTTTAAGACTTCATTTATTTATTCATGAGAGACACACAGAGAGAGGCAGAGACACAAGCAGTGGGAGAAGCAGGCTCCCTATGGGGAGCCTGATGCAGGGACTTGATCCTCAGACCAGGATGCTCTGAGCTGAAGGCAGGCACTCAACCGCTGAGCCACCCAGGCATCCCTCTGTCAACTTGATTTGACAAATCTTACAAGAGTAAAATTAGAGAGATCTATAGGCAGGAAGAGCAGTTTAAAGATTTTTTTTTTAAATTTATGATAGACATAGAGAAAGAGAGGCAGAGACACAGGCAGAGGGAGAAGCAGGCTCCATGGCAGGAGCCCAATGCGGGACTCCGTCCCCAGACTCCAGGATCAGGCCCTGGGCCAAAGGCAGGCGCCAAACTACTGAGCCACCCAGGGATCCCTGGAAGAGCAGTTTAAAGCGAGGTGGAGAATCTGGGGGTGCAGGGAAAGTTCCAGTATAATTGTGACTTGGGAGAGAAGGGGTAAAAGTATGTAGTGCAGGAGGGACAACCTCCTCTGAGTTGAATCCCCTGGAGGTTCGCCCAGGGGTGCCTGAGAAGTCTGTGGGAGACAGATTCCCTCTGCATCCAGAGAAGGGAAGCTCTGAGCTGCAGGAAGGGAGGTAGCAATAAAGGGGCGACAGCTTACAGACACAGGATTGGAAAACAGAAGAGGAAAGTGGGAAGAAAGCAGAGGAGGTGGCATCAGCGCAGCAAAAATAACCTGGGAAGGCAAAGGGGGTTCAGTGAGCAATGGGGTCTCTGTCATAGCTCTATTAGCATCTAAAAGGTTTACTGCAGCGTCCTGGTTAGGAGCAGAGCCCAGGGCAGAAATTTCAGCTCTGCTGCCTCTAGCCATGCTATCTTGGAAAATTTACTTACATTCTCTAGGCCTCTTTAGGTCATTCCTGTAGAAGTTTCCTGAGCATCTAATGAAAGGAAACACGTGCAATTGTGTCATGCCTGGCACAGAGGTGGGAGTGGAGTTGGGGGCGGTACTCAATAATTGATGAGCTCCTCCTGTCTGTCAAAATGAGGGGGGTGCAGATGACTATGGGTTGCAGCTGGGGTAGCTTGAATAGTAGATAAAGGCACAGACTTTGAGTCAGACAAAACTAGAGGATTAGACATTATATATATTCACTATTATATATAATATATTATATATATTCACTATATCTATATCTATATATCTATATATATATAAAATAGTTTCTGGCATAGACTATGTCCAATAAATTCTAGCCAATGTTATCAAGACTCCAGTAATTACATTGGCTTTTCATTTTTGATTGAGCATTCTCAGGGTGATGATCTATGAAATAATTTATTTCCACAAAAATGTACTAACTACATTCTTCATTCTTATTGTGGTCAAGGCCCCGGGCTAGACACTAAGGGCAAGGTGCTTATTTAGAGATAATAAAATCTAATGCCTGTCTTCAAAATGGTCACAGTCTGATGGACTGAGCAGACGTATATATATTAGCAGGAAAATGGGCCAATTGCCAAATGGGAAGAAGGTGTTAATTCTTATTGGAAAGATCCAGAGTCCCCAGGAAGCTGATCTTGAAGGATGAGGATTTCAAAGGCAGATAATTGGAGGAAGGGTGCCTTAGGAAATTGGAATAACTGTGCATAAAGATTAAATATGAAAATGCTTGATGTGTTTGGAGAGTAATTTGGGGTGTACATATATTGTGAGTTGCTATAAATAATTATAACTTGATTCTTGATTTTGGTTTTTCCTTAATGATGGAACTATTTCTTATTCCATAAGCCCTCATAGCGCCTTGCACAAGGTAAGCTTCAGTGAAATAAATTAAATTGAAGATGCTTTCTCATTAGATTCTAATTTCCCAAATATCCTAAGGTTTATTGCTTTTTTTTGCATGATAAGTTTATTTTGTAGAGCCATTCCAATTAATATGCTTAGGTGTCTCTGCTGACAGTGTTTCAGAAATAATAATAGCATGACTTTTTAAATTTTTCATAGCAATTTTGGTGGCTTTAAATAATTCATCCTTCATACTAGATTCTGTAAAACTATGTAACAATTTAGCCACCACCGCCTTTTGATTCTGGCTGATAATTATGAGGTTCCTTTCTGTCAAGTAGTAGCAACAAAGAAAAGCCCTCCTCTGCCTCTTTGAGTGAAAGGACATGGAGGTGGAGGTCCAGAGAATGGGTCATTTCCCCAGCAAAGGAGGCAGCCAAGCCAAAGATGTACCAGTGCTAAACGGCAATGAGCCAAAGACTGATGAGCAATGTTGTAGTCAAATGCACTCAGCTGGATTATCCAGTTCTGACCTATATGAAAAGGAAGAAGGAGGAAGGAGAGAGAAGGTGTTGCAGAGGCAAGAATGCTGTTCACAATCAGAAGTATTACAGGAGGGATCCAGTCCTCACATGTATTTTAATCCATTTTGTTTTGTAAGAACATAAGGAAGTAAAGCAGAATTATGAGATTCAAAGGATTATTATTTCAATGTTTGTATTGCCAGTGAAGTATTATATTGTCAGCTGACCTTGAATTTATCTAGCTCATTCTAACATTACCAGGTTTTTCCTCACTAAACCTTCCCTTGACCCCACACTGTCCTCCAGCTACAACCTTGCTTCTTCTCTCCTCCCCCACCCCCCACCGTTTATAGAAAAAACAAATTTACTGAAGTTGTCTTTACTCAGTTCTTCCCATTCTCCATTGTGGGGATTAGCAGTAATCTCCACGGGATTAGTTCAGTGTCAGCCCTGAGCATTGCTCACTGGGCCCCTGGCTGCATTTACGCAGGGGAGGACTCCCATCCCATCACTGACACGTCCTCTTCTCTTGCCCCTGGGTGGCCACTCTGCTTCTCCTCCTTCCTCTTTGCTGCCCTTTCTTGGACTTCCTTTGTGACCCATCATCCTTAATACTGTGAGATGGTGGTGTTCCCAAGGATCCCAGTTTTCTCCTTTATCTACATTATTCCATGAGTGAAATCATCCCATCATATATATATATATATGATCGTATATATATATATACGATTTATATTGTATTTTGTTGATTCCCATGTGTTCACCTCTGACCTGTACTATGAACTTCAATTCAGACATCTATATCTACCACCTACTTCTAACAGCCTAAACTATACTCTCAATTCCCACCCCACAACTTGCTCTCCCAAAGTTTTCACCATCTCAACAAATGTAGTCCCCACTTTCCTATTGTTCATGCCCTAAATCTTGAAGTCATCCTTGAATCTGTTTGTTCTCTTACCCCCCATCCAATCCACCAACCATTACTTTCACTCCATATTATAAAAATATTTAAAATTGACTGCTATGTGTCTGGTACTGATCTAATGCGGAAGATACAGAGAAGATAGAGCAGACCAAAAGCCCTGGTGACTTTAAAACAGATTGAAAATCAAGCCACCTTTCACCTCCTACATATCACACTGTTACCACTTGAGACAGTGCCACTCACCTGTCACCAAATTATGGCAGGAGTCTCAGGCTTTTACTCTGTGCCCCCACCATCTCTTGTCTCCACAGCAGCCAGAGTGATCATTTTAAAACGTAACTCAGTCCAGGCTTTTTTTCTGCACATAACTCCCACAGTGGCACCTGTGGGAGCCAAATCTCACTCTGAACAAAATCCAGAGTCCATAACAAAACCCACAAGGCTCTCTATGATCTTGGCCTTGCTATTGCTCTGATACCCACTAGCACCCTGCCCTCTCTGACTTTGCTGCAGCTTCCCCAGCCTCTTTGCTTTCCCTGCCCCCTGCACCCCCCAACACCTTAGCCACCTCCCAATAAACAACCTTAGTTCTTGGGGCTTGGCATATTCCCACACTTGAGATCTTCTCTAAAGTATCACCCGACTGTGGAGGCCTTCCCTCATCTTCAGTATACAGTAGCATTAATATTGCCATCACTCTCTATTCCCCTTCCCTGTTTTAGATATGCATGTCTGTATGTACATATTGCCAGTCTCTTCCATTTAAATGCAAGCCTTGGAAGGCTGTGACTTTGTTTTGCTCACTGCTGTGTCTCTATCTCCTGCAGCAGCGCCTGGAAAAGAATATGCACTCAATAAATAAATATGTATTGAATTATCCTGGAATTCTATAATTTGCTAATTTACAAGTGTGTTGATGTAAAGTGCTTTTGATGAAGGGTCTGTTTTTGTGAGCCAGTTCATACTAGATGTGTGTGCCAGTTATGGCTCAGGAGCAAGGAAGCTGAGCTTCCTGGTGACCACATTAACATTCTATTCTATCCAAATTAAGTGTAAACTTTCAAGTCCAAAAATTATGTATCCTGTCTCTTTGTTGTGACTAGTTTTTCATAGTTGCTAAAGTATTAAATGGAGAGCCTGTTGTAAATAGGTGGTTACAAACCCCCTGGGAGGTAGTGCAAGTCATTAGCACTCAAGGGTTTATGGCTCTGCGTGTCAAATTAATCACTTAAGAATTAGGCATGTGGTTAAGCCATGAAGTCAGGTGAACTATGTATAGAGGAAATAACTATATGCTCTTTGATCCTTAGATAGTAACCTATGTAGGACACCATTTCAATCTAGCAGCAGGGTAGAGCAGTTGAGAAATCATGATTTAAAGGAATCCACATGCAGATATTCTCAGAAAAAAATCACTTGGCTGACCTAAAAAAAAAAAAAATTAAATAAAAGAGAAGGTATCCATGCAATAAGACGACTGGCTCTTTATTCAGCTACCACTACCCAACTCACCCCCACCTAAGCTCCAGCTAGATAAAACATTTTACCATTCTGTGTCTTCTTCTTAAATGTCTGAACATTATTACATGTACTTTTATATGCTTGGTCTGTCCTTGCCTATCACCTAGGTACTGCAAAATCTGTCTGTATGATCCAGGTCCAATATTGCCTTCTTGGTAAACTCTTTTTCTGAATCCTTTGAAGATTTCATTGCTTTATCTTCTCTGCAGTTATATCCATTATAGCATATGCCTACCATAGAATCTTGCTCGTGGCTTTACCATATTTCTGTTATCTCCTTGAGGTTCAGAAATAACATCATTATTGTTATACCTCCAGCACCTGACCTACATGTCTTCTTTAAAAAAAAAAAAAGATTTTATTATTTATTTGACAGAGATCGTGAATGAGAAGGAGAGGGAGAGAGAATCTGAAGCAGACTCTGCACTGAGCACAGAGCCTCATGTGGAACTCAATCCCACAACCTTGAGATCATGACCTGAGCAGAAACCAAGAGTTGGACACTTCACCAACTGAGCCATGCAGGCACCCCCCCATAATGTCTTCTTAGAATGAAATATCTTCTCATAATTTTGTTGAAATTAAGAAAATAGTCTCAAGTATTATGCCTATCAAGTATATTTTAAATTTCCAAAGGTCCTAGAATCTTATATAATGCAAACTTGTTCATATGAAACAGGATACATCAGCATAATCTCTTTTCCTATCTCAGATGCACAGACTAGTGTAATATAACATTTTGCCTCCTTAAGCACCTTGTTTACAATAATATGATTCATCTCTTTCTCTGCTGAAGAGCTTGAAACATCATGTTGGGATCAATTCAGCCACCCTCCTAGGATTCTCCATTAAACAGGAAGGAAATGGTTATTTCTGGCTTGTTTTCCATCTATGTTGGGCTTATAGATGAGTAAACTAAAGCACCAGCTTGTGGAGCCAGCTTACTCAGTTATTCTCTAAGACCTAGCTAGAAAATAACTAGTTCATTTTTTTATTTCCCCTTTAGAACTTCATTCCTAGTTTTTGTTCTCTCAGGGATAATATCTAAGTATTGATCAAAAAAATCTTAATTTCAATATTCAGTTATCACTGATTATCCTTTGAATGTCTTATAAATAATTTCTATTTTTAAAAGATTTTATTTATTTATTAGAGAGAGAGAGAGAGTGAGAGAACACAAAAGCTCTCCACTGAACAGGAAGCCTGAGGCAGGGATGAACCCGAGGACCCTGAGATCATGACCTGAGCCAAAGGCAGTCACTTAAACAACTGAGCCACCTAGGCCCCTCTCTTCTTTTTCTTCTAGTAGCATGATGTTTCTTTTTCTTTTTCCTTTTTTTTTTTTAACAATTTAACCAAATTCTGCTTTATATTGTTATTGCTATTGTTAATTACTAGATTTTCAATCATATATCTACCAGCCTTATTGCTCGATGTTTATTGACTTTGTCCCTGAAAGAAAAGTTCCTTAAGGACAAGGACTGATTTTTATAAACCCTTCCTGATCCTGGAAGATCCTTCATCACTATAAGTGCTGCCTCTGGGTGAGCCTATCCTTGGATTCTTTTGAGTCTTGATGAGACAGAAATTGCAGGACATTTAAAAAAAAAAAAAAGTATAGAAGGCTTATACTCTCCCTTTATTCCCCTTTAACCTCCATACTAAATACCACACAGCTAGCCTTTGCAATGTTTGCAGCCCCCTGCTGCAGGTGACATTCTTCAAGCTTCCAGGCTTCTGCTTCTGCTTCTGGGCCTCAGGGTGGGTGAAACTGCTTTGGAAAATGCAGAACTGTTTTGTCCTCACTCTGTAGCTAAAGGCCACAGGGGAGCCCACTAGAGGTCCAACAAAGAAAGGGTGTTCTCCTCCTTCTATTTACAGTCCCCTGGAAGGAAGCTGGGTGTTCCTGGTAGCATGCGATTATAATTTCTGATCGCCTTATTTGAGCTACAAAGAAACAAGCTTTTCTTTAATAGTTATAAAAATATAAAACAGCAGCAGGCATGATTTCTTAACAAAAGGTCTTACACAGCTTTGCAGACATTCCTTTTGCTTCCCTCACTGCAGATGGGCAATCTAGCTCCCAGGGCGGGCATGTGGACAGTACCTGTTAACCTCCTGTGTTCCTGTGAAAGGGAAAGGGAAATCACTGCATGGCCAGTCGGGGGCTCAGGTCCTGCGTAGGGTGTTTCCCACAGCACCTCCCTGATATGGCACTTGTTAAATATGGATAGAATTAAATTATTATTCTTTTCATGCCCATCACTCTCTCTACTTCTCAGCTTACCACAGTGTACAGCTCAGGTGCTTAAACATGTTTGTAGCATAAAACTGGCTTAGCCTCTTTAAAGAACTGCTGAGGGATCCCTGGGTGGCTCAGCAGTTTGCAGCCTGCCTTTGGCCCAGGGTGTGATCCTGGAGTCCCGGGATCGAGTTCCGCGTTGGGCTCCCGGCATGGAGCCTGCTTCTCCCTCTGCCTCTGTGTGTGTGTGTGTATGTGTCTCATAAATAAATGAATAAAATCTTTAAAAAAATAAATAGCTGCTAAAATTAATACTAGAATTTACATTTGCTGCATCTGGTTTCTTTCTCTCTTTTCCTTCTTTCTTTCGATCCATTTAGGCACAATGGATCATATGGTCTAACTCTGTTGTGATTTGTATTTCAGCTTAAGCAAAAAATAACCCATTCCTTCCCCTGCAGATCAGTTCCCCTAGAAACCAATGGCATGTCTCAGGGACACTGAGAATTCTCCTCCAGAGATCCACATTTTCTTGCCAGAATATCTGGATACATTTTGATAAACTTTTGGCCTTTAATTTCACCCTTGTGTCCCACAGCAGATATAATTGTTTGGAGCCAGTCTAAATATTAAGCAGTCTAGAGAGTAGGTGAAAAAAAGACAACTCTTGTCTCATGGGCCATAATTTTAGGGAGAGCTAGGTTATTTTCAAATGGAACAAGTCTCACTGAATTCACTATTAAACAGATTTAATATCATTGCTTTAGACAGGTACTCTAGATTAAGTCAGAGTTAGCTCTTCTCTTACTAGAATTCATGAGAAGGTCATCCTTGACTGTAGAGAAAAGAGTCATTTCCCCAAAACCTAACTTTTAATGGTGATTTCTCAACCTGTTTGAACCCCTAATTCTAATGTTGAAATGAGATTGTAGGGGTGACTACATTTAGACAAGGCCATCAAATCCTGTCAGTGATTTATTGCTCCCTGATGTTCTTTGAAACTCTCACTTGATGCTTTGAGAGAAGAGCATCCCATTTATCACTTCCTGACCAGTTGATCATTGACTTAAAAATCAATCTTCAGTGTTTGGGGAAATGTGGGTCTCTCCCTCTCTGTAAATAGTAATAATAGTAATAATAATAATAACCATGTTGGACAGGTAATTCATGAGTGCCATTTGAAGTTGAAAGCAGAGTTCCTAAGTTATATCAAATTTAACTTTAAATACAATATAAAAATGAATAATAAATCCTTGTCGGATGTTCTGGGACAGCTGCCACAATAATCACAGTAGAGTTTTGGTTGGAAAGCTATAAGGCATCAGATCACTATGGATTTATGGAGTGGGGATGGGAGACATTTATTTTTCTGTTTTGAAGTCTGAAGACAACTGCCCTTGAAGTCAATATTGTTCACTTGGGTGGAAAAAAAAAAACCCTGCTTTATTTCTGTACTTTTTCTGAACCGTAAAAATTAAATTAATTTTTAATGAAGATTACTTTAACTTGCAAGATCATCTGGACATTAACTTCAAAAAATCATTTTGATATAGTATCATCTGAATTAGTTGCTGTGGAAGGATTTAGGAATTGACACCAATTCACTCTCAGCCTGAAGATTAACATCTCATGCAAATTGCCAAAATAACCCCATCTAATTTTACCTGATTTGAGGTATGCCTGATTAATGATGGTTAGTGCTCTTTATTTAGAAATTAATTTACAATTACCCACAGGGAACATAAGAGAGATACTAGAGTTTTTCAACTGTCCCAGTGTGATGAAAAGCCCTGGGCTTTGTTTCATGGCTCTGTGCTAAGAAGAACCTAGGCTAGTGTGTGTCAGATTATTCCTGCTTCTCAGAAGGCGGGAACATTTTTTATAGCACTGACATCATCAAATTGTTCAAATTGGAACTAAGCCTTTTGCAGTTAATATGTCTTTCCTACTTGGGCGAATAAATTGTGGTTTAATCAATAGGGTCATGTACAAGTCCCCTGAATATCATTTTCTTTTTAATTTTAAGAATCATCTCACACTGCTCTTTCTTAAACTATCCAAGGACAACTCTCAGAGCATGTCTTCAATATTTATGAATAAGTTTCAGAAACTGGGCTGTTTTGTCTGTGGGACAAAACAAGAAAAACTGGAAGGAACCAAGTGATTCTGATGTCTGCTCTTGTAGTCTTTTTTCCCCTCTCTCCCTCACTGATTCTTCTTTGAATCTTAGCTGAAAGCATTCTCCTCCCTCTCCTATGGCTCTGTGCAGAATATTACTCATTATTTGCCTCGGGAGTCATACTATTTTTAGTAGCTCAGTCAGGGGTTTAGGGATACAGTTTGAACAAATGCTACAATTCAAATAAAGAAAACTCTAAGGATATCAGGTTCCTGACACTGACACTGCAGCAGAGAGGCAGGTGAGAAGGAAAGCAATTCAGTCTCACCATCATTTGAGACCTATGGGCCGTGTAGAGAGCTTCTAGATCTTCTGTTTTACCAGACCTCAAATGTGTCCTAAGAGTGTTCTGGCACAGACCTCCTCATCCCCTTTTTCATATGGGAGGTTGACCACTCCTCACATGCTGTACCCTCAAAAGAGAAAAATCTTCAGTACAGGGGTTTTCTCCCACAGCTGTGTTCCAGGTCCTCTGACAGACTGCAGGAGCAATAGGTTTGCCTTCTAAGCAGCCGTGTATCAGAGGGAGTAGCACAGAGCTAGCAGAACCTTCTTTTTCTTGCTTTTTCTTTTAAAATAGAAGCACTTTCTCTGGTGACCTATTATAATCTACTCCAGGGATTCCCCTCAAATCTTCTATTTAAGAAAAAGGATAGTAAGTGGATCGGAGGCAATATGCGGGTGACGGAGAGGGAGGGGCAAGGAGACCACTGCTAGTCCTTTAGGGGGGATAACCTGGTGAGTGCAGCCAGAACTTAGAGACTCCCCATAATCTGACAGACGTTGGCTGTTGCATTTGCTGGAAAAAGACTGTTATGAATAGAGTGTTTATGTCCCCCTCAACAACTCATGTGTTGAAACCTAACCCCCAATGTTATGAGTGAAGAGGCAGAGCTTTTGGGAAGTGATTAATGCCCTTATAAAAGAGGCCCCAGAGAGCTCTCTCACCTGTTTCCATCAGGTGAGGCCACATAAGAGAAGACACTTGTCTGTGACCCAGGAGGTGGGCTCTCACCAGATACCAAATCCACCAACACCTTGATTTTGGGCTTCCCAGTCTGTGGAAATGTGAGAAATAAATTTCTTGTTTGCAAGCCACAGTCTATGGCACTTTGTTATAGGAATCTGAGCGGACTAAGACAGAAACCATTTCATGCAGTACAGAATCTCAGTATTACTCGCAGAGCTATTGTATGGTTTGTTGCCAGCATGACAGTGGGTAAAATCCCATTTTCCTTCTCCCCTTTCCCTCTCTGTAAATACACCCACCCACCCACACTCTAAAACAGGGCTTTCTATTCAGAAACTTTAATGATGAACCCTTTGATTACAGGCAAGATGCCACATTTCTTCAGCATTTTTCCCCTATTTATGTGATTAAGACACGCTTCCTTTAGGGAATCTTGCTGGAAGGAATCCCCTTTTTTACCATCCATTTAATTATGCCTGAACTTTCTGTAGCAACCAAACTAGCCATGGTTTGGTAGTGTGGCCATGTGAAAACTTTAGAGTAAGATTCTTCCTCCTTGTACCCCACTTATAATGACAGACTATTATACAATCTAAAGTCAGATTTAAATAAAGAATATATCAGTATGCCATCTTAGCAACTAGCATGGATTCTAAATAAAAGGTAGGGAAGTGTTACATTTTTCATTCCACTTCAGATGTTTCTTGTTAAAAAAAAATTAATAATAAAAAATCTTAGTTTTTCTACTTACTATAAATGATCAAATGATCAAATAGAGCTATTCAGATTAGCAAGTGAACTGAAGGATAGATTCAATTTTGAAGATATGTTGATAATTACCTCCCTCTTTAATAATCTAATTAAAGTATATCAAGCATGTAGATATGCACCTTACCATTTTCCAGCATGATTTTTCTTGTAATTATTACATTGAATCACTGGTTTCTCCTCCTCCTTTATTTATTCCTTTATGGATCTCTTTGGAAAACAATAGATGGTATAATCATTCCTCTTGCTAATTATTTCAAAAGAAAATGGAAATAAGTGTGTTTCATTAAAAAGAATACTGGATACTCTCTTGGAACATGTTAAGTGTTAAAGCTAATTATACCTAACTACTTTATGAGGGCAAGTAGTAAGACTGGAGAATTGTTAAAGTTTTTTCAAAACATAGCACAAAAATTAGAGTAATATAAAATATCTCAAGTTGTGGGCATATTTGGGTATGTGTACATACACATGCATTTTCAAAAGATCTAGGCAATATATATATTCAGTTAAGTCTAGTTTTCATTGAATGATTAGCATGGTATATATTTTTACGGGATAAAATTATCATTTTGTCCATTAATATTTTTTATCTATATGATGCTCTAGTAATGTCTGTTTCTTTTGAAGTTATATTTAGCATTAAATTTTCATATCAATATTTGCCATTTTAAACTAAATATGGATAGATTCTTAATAGACAAACATTTATCAAGTGCTTCTTCTATGCCAGGTACACTGCTTCTCAAATGAAAAATGATTTAAGGAACTAGGAATGCCTAGCCTATGACAGATAAGATCGATGCAGGCCTCTCTCTATAACATAGTTCCCATATTTGAAAAAGTGACTGTGGATAAGAGATTCACTTTACACAGCATAGCTCCAAAGAAAATAATATTCATTTTTATTCAGCAGACATTTATAAGAACCTTCCATGTGCCAGTCACTGTCGAAGATGTTAGAGATACCAAGGCAAATAAGATATTTCTCTACTTTGAAAAAGCAACCTGTCCGTTGGAAGTCAAATAGGTCAAAGCTTCAGGGAAGACAATTTCAATCTAACACAAAAATTTACTAACAATTAGAACTATCCACAAATATTACAGAGAGTCTTGGAGCTCTCATGAGTAAGTTTAGCTGTGATACCCCAAAGATGAGGTATAGTAGAGGCAGAGTCCAGGGCAATGGACTTAGTGGCCATAATGTTAGAGATGAGTGAGTGAAAAAATGTCAGGATATAGATATTAGGCCAAGGTCAGTAGTGGGAAAGCAAGTGGGCACTGGGAGCTATGTAAGGAGAAATCCAGAAGCTAAGTCAGCAATAGAGCTAGAGATGAGTCAGAGGAAGAGCTTCAGCAGTTCAGGTAGTGCATGATGAAAGTTACTGGTGAACATGACCACCTTGGAAGCCTGTGGGAGATGCATTTTTAGTGTGAAAAAAAAAAAAAAAGATCTGCAAAGTCTCTGAAAACCACGCAAATGCCAAAGTTAACAGGGTAGTCATATTTAATAAATAAAAATACTAGTCACCTAGTTAAGTTTGAATAAGTATGTCCCATGCAATATCTGGGACATATTTATATTATACTTTTTTCATTGTTTATCTGAAATTCAAAGTTAACTGGACAAATTGTATTTTATCTGGCAACCCTAACCAAGTTATCATCAGTCAAGATCATGTAAAGAGGTTCCAGTCATACATAGAATTGAGTTAAGTTTAATCATTCAACAGGATTAATGAGATACTTAACATTTGCCAGACACTCTGCTCAACATTGGGAGTACAAGAGTGACCAAGACAGATATGGCCCACTGGGAGAATAAGACCATTGTATATAAGTGTTGTGGTGAAGGAAGCACAGGGTGTTATGCAAGCAAACAGTAGGAAGATCCAATTCATCTCAGAAGGATCAGAATATTTTCACCAAACATATGACTAAATCCAAATAGAGTTGGTCAGAGGAAGGAGCAGGTAAGTGTTACTGATAGAGAAAATAGCAAATATATGAGATTGAGCAGGGATCATTCAGGAAGATGCAAATGATTCACTGAGACTTGAGTTTGGAGTTACAAAAGATGAGCCTGAAACAAGAACTAGATTAAGAAGGGCCTTGGAAGCAGGAAATCTGGAGGCTATCTGAAGAGAAATGGAAATCTCCAGAAAGCTCAACAGGCCAAGGATAGATATGGAGGAGATCATGTGATCAAATTTGTATAAGAGATGTAAGTAGGTGATCAGGTTGGTGACATAAAACATGCCCAGTTTCAGTGCCCTCTCACAAGACCAACTAACAGCTATCATAGAGAAGGTGCTATTGTGAAAATCCCAGAACTTGAGGTGAGACTGAAACACCCCTCCCTGGACCACAGGGACCTGGTAGGATCACATTAGAAGGGTAAGAGGAGTGGCCACACTCTGACCAGATAGCCACATTCCCTGGCTGGCACAGAACTGCACTGAGAGGGCCCCTTTGGACCTGTGGTTTCTCCAGTGGGAAAAAGAGAGTACAAGGTAGACATCTAGCTCCCCCAGCATAGAGAGACACTCCATGGAAGATCCACTGTGGTCTTGCTTCAAAGGGACCACAGAAGCATCAATGGGGTTTAACCACCGGATATTAGATTGGGATATAGAAGTGGAGTCGACCTTACAACAAACACAAAATTGAAACAGTACTACTGCGTGATCTAGCAATTCCACTTCTGGGTATATATCTGAAGGAAATAGAATCGCTATCTTAAAGACATAACCACACTCCTATGTTCATTGCAGCATTATTTACAATAACCAAGATATAGAAACAACCTAAGTGTCCACTGATAGACAAATGGATAAAGAAAATGTGATATATTCCTGCCATTTTCAACAACATAGATACCTCTGGAGGACATTATGCTGAGTGAACTGACAGCCAAAGAAAGACAAATATTATGTGATCCTACTTTATATATGGAATCTAAAAAACTGAATTCAGGGATGCCTGGGTGGCTCAGTCAGTGAAGCATCTGCTTTCGGCTCAGGTCATGATCTTGGGGTCCTGGGATCAAGCCCCAGGTTGGGCTCCCTGCTCAGCGGAGAGTCTGCTTCTCCCTCACCCTCTGCCCCTGCCCCTGCTCATGCTCTCTTTGTCTCTCTCTCAAAATAATTAATTAAAAACTGAATTCATAGATATAAAAAATATTATTAGTTGCCCTAAGCATGGATTGTGGGGTTGGGGAGAGGAATTGAGTGAAGGAGGTCATAAAGGTACAAACTTCTGGTTATAAGATAAATAATTTTGAGAATGTAAGGTATAGCATGATGACTGTAGTTAGTACTACTGTATTATATATTTGAAAATTACTAAGCAGATCTTAAAAGTTCTCACCATGAGAAAAAAATATATAACTGTGTAAGGTGACAGATATGTTACCTAAGGTTATTGTGATAATCATTTCATACTATATACATTATCAAATCATATTTTGTGCATCTTAAACTCATATAATGCTATACACTAGTTATATCTCAATAATATGGGAAAAAGAGGTATAAGCAGTGGGAAAACACACAAGTGATAAGTTCTATAAATATTTAGGAAGCAGAGTGAACAGGATAAGTGTCTGTGTGTACTAAGAGACAATAAGGAATCAATATAGGTCTATTTTTTATTCTATTTTTAATTTTTCTGTGTCACCGGAGAATTGAAAATGATCATGCCAAATGCTTTGAAAGGGAATATTAGAGGAAAATCATCTTGTTTTGAATCAAAGCACATAGACTTTGAGGTCCTATTAACAATAGAATCTCACATACAATTGTATTTACTATCCTGGAGCTTAGGAGGAAGCTATATGCTCCAGAAACAGATTTGGTAACTAGCAACATGCAAATAGCAATTGAAATCAGAGGGAAAGATGCCCAAAGAAGTTGACAAAATGAGATAGGTTTTAGGGCAAAGCCCTGTGGGACATCAACAATTACAATGGAGATGAAATTGAAAGCCTAAAGAGTTAATCACTTGTGTGACAGTTGATGTGTTGGTTGTTTTTGTTTGTTTGTTTTATCTACCCCAGGCCTCAGTTTCTCAGTATTTTCATTTCTAAAATACAGGATCATCACACAGTGCCTGAAACAGGCAGGTAGTCAATAAATTTAGCATTATGGTCTGTACATAGCTGTTATCTTAACTGCTCACCGGTTCACGTATAAAGTTCAGTTTATTTTACAGTGCTTCTTAACATTTGGTTTTAATTGAGCCCTTGTGAAAACCTGATGCAAGTGTCTACTCTCCTTCCAGAAAAAAATGCCTGTGAAGAATGCAAATCAAATATCTGCATGCAATTTCAATGGACGTGTAGATCCAGAATCCATCCATAACTCCATCTCTGTAGCGTTATCTGAAGGAGTGAGACCTTCAGATTGTGTATATACTATTATTACCTTGGTTCTGGTGCCTCAAGCTTAAGTCCATTCCAATTTTCAGGCTGTAGCAGAACCTAGGGATTTTTACATTTAAGACACAAGTAGGTACTCTTGTTCTCCGTGGACATATACAGGGTAAGAATAGGAAAGGTGTGAAAACTTTCTGCCATATATTTCCCAACCACCTCATTTGATAACCAGACAAAGGACATATTGCCTTTTGATTTTCCAGCACCATACATGACATGACTTCAACCTCTTTGGGGTCCAGTAGCAGCGGTCCACTATTCATCCATGAGTGAAAATCTCTTGGCTTTTCTCTCCCTTGCTTTTCTTTCCTTCCCTAACTTTATTTTATTCTTTTCCCTTTTATTCCAGAATTTTCTGGTTCTTTCTTTTAACTGAATACAATATGGAAGAAAAATGTAGTTTGGGTTTTCTATTATCTTTATTGAATACATTTTATATTCCCTCTCTCAAATTTTATTTTATTTTTTTTGTCCTCTCTCAAATTTTAAATAATCACACCTTTTTAGCCCTCACTTAGACTCATTCCTCCCCCTCCAAAAGAAAGTATGTCCAACATATAGGCAGACTTAGATTAGCTTTTCTCCCAGTAGAACAGATGCTTATTCTGTAAGCTATCTTGTGCTGTAGCTATGTTTGGTTTTGTTTTCTAATTTTTTTAATTGTATTTTATATTTTTGGTTTTGACACTCCAAATTGAAATGAGTTTGCTGGGGCTAATGGTAGCCATTAGAACATGTATTTTTCAAAGACAAATTTCCCTTAGTATTTCCTTCTTTTCTGACTCTGTTTTAGAAGTTGGTGGCTGCTGTCTCATAGCTCTTTCCAGATTGTATTTTTCATCTATCAGGAAAGCCAATATCTTTATAACATATGGTAAGGAATGACCTTGAATTTTTTTAATAGATGAAGTGCAATCTCCATTTATAAAATTATATTAACATGTCTGCATATTTCTAAGCCTGTTGACTTTACTTCTGTCATCAGAAGTCATGTTCAGGGAACAATAAAGACTGTCATTTTAAACTGTGTATACACAAATCACTGGTAGTGTGCATCAAGCCATCTGCTCTGCCCAGGGCTTTTTTTTCTTTTTTCTTCCTCTATGCATATCTTGTTCTATGCATAACTGTGAAAAGGTTTTAAAATGATAATGTTTTATGCTACCCAATTCCTATGCTACAATTTTCATTACCTTGTCTTATGAAGAGATTACTTCTGATAAAGTAGGTGCAAAATCCCAGCGTTAGACTTGTCCTTTTCCCTTCCACATATCACTTGTCATTTAAACCAGTAGATCTTCAAATGTTATCTTCTGGATATCTTCAAATGCAATCTCCTCTGGAGCATAATTATAATTTCAATAAATCTGATTGCTATTTGAAATCTATGTGTATTAATACATTCAGAGCTTGATTATTTCAATCAGATGGGCTATTCCGCTGCTGCTTCATGAAGGGACAAAAAACAGGAAAGTAATCTTAACAGTTTTGATTCTGAATGGAAGTAAGTACCTGGCTTCATTGTACAGACTTTCCCCTGAGCCCTACATTCTTCTTCCTCCCCTCTCCTTACCCTATTATCAGAATTAGGCAATCTGTGTCGTGCAAAGATACAATCACTAACCTATTCTTGATATGACATCAACATTCTTTGGTAGTAAAAGGCAAGGTTTTTCTTCTTTCAAATTCTTGAAGAGTAGTTCTGTTTACTACTAAGTCATCTTCTGAAATGTCTTCTTCCGACATCCCAGAGGGAAAGAAATGTACCAGATTACCAAATGTAGCTATAGGACCCCACTTCCTATAGTGCTCAGTCAACTCATTCGTATATATATGTTCAAATTAATATCTGAGGAGGATTGGGTAGGGCTGCCATCCCAAAATGAAGGCAGTTGGAAAGATCTATTCTTTTGTTACCAGTCTTTGAGAAAATCCCATATCTATCATCCAGATATTAACACAGAAGCAAGTAAAACTGCTTGTTTTCTAATTTTTTTTAATTTTCTAAGTCTTTAATATCTGGATGATATTAACACAGAAGCAGTTTTACTTCAAATGATGAATATAAGAAAAGTTATAACAGAATCCATGTTTGCTATATGAAGCAGATGTATCAATGTCAGCAATGTTCAGAATTCATAGATAAAATGTTTTAGAAGTTTCCAAAGCCAGTGAATCCTTCAATACCTGTAATAAAGACATGGGGAGATCATTTGGAATATTAATGTCAGGGGTCACTAGAGACTTTGGAACCTGATGTGTGCTGGTGCATGACTCTTCCTGTCTTCAAATGCCCTAAGTTCTCTCCATTCCTTACTTCCTGCATTGGTCAAAACCACTTTCTGAGGAGAGACAGTGATATATTAACCAAGCTGTGCTAGAATGTCATGAATCAGAAGATTTAACCATGCCTAGGTTTGTTTGCATCATGGAAAAGAAGTTCCTATAACCTAAAGAAATTTTCAAGGATAGCCTTAAAATGAAATGGATGTTCACTTTCAATCTACAGACTATTCATGTCATGGCAACTAGTATGACCATCTAAAGGACTTTCAATAAACAGAATAAAAGGGTAATGTTTTTAAGTAGGGTATGTCTGCTGTTGCTTTCTTTTGATTCTGGATACTAAAGAAAGTCCTTGGCATATAAACAAATGAGTCACTTGTAGACCTGCAGTTCCTGGAGATTACAGCATTGTACTTGCTATGATATGATTTGATTATCACACACTTCTTAGAGAAATCACTACCATTTGGGATGATTAGAAGGAGTCATTCCTGTCTTTTGACTACTCTGTGTAATGATAATGGAGAAAAAGAAGCTAACATGTTAGATATTTTATATGTATTTCCTCTAGTCCTTACAATAACCATATAAGAAGGGTTCTATGGTACCTCATTTTATAGACAAAGTGAGCTTTAAGAAATAAATTTGTTTACAATTCTTTAGAGACAAAATCCAATACAAATCCCTGAATTACTGTAGCCTGAGCTAATCTTGTTTGAAATGCTGAAAACAATAGAATCGGATTTTATCTTCTCATTGACTTATAAAAGGTTGTAAGTGTGACTTTACCCTTACAACGTCAGTGTGACTTTTTTTTGACACACTAGAGTCCATTCCCCTCACTTGACACATAAGACTGGAGGTGGTAAGTACACAGAAGAATGTCAAGAGTCCAGATTGTTCTTTATGTCAGATACCAATGGCCCAGATGCTTGTTTTTCTCCATTTCTGTATGAGAGCCCAGGAATGCTAGGAACTATGAGATCCTAAAATGTCAGAGTCTCATTAAGAAATTTGAGACAATTTGAATCAACAGATTTTTGGTTTACATTCACTCCTATGGAGCCAGACTACCTGAGTTTATGTCCTGATTCCCTTGTTTATTGTTGTGTGACTTTGGGCAAGTTACTTGATTTCTCTATGCCTCAGTTTCCTTATCTGTGAAATGGGAATAATAATAATAGTAAGCTGGATAAGGTTCTTTAAGGATTAAATAAATTATTATGAACCTACCAAGAACTGAAACATATGGTAGAATGAGCAGACGAGGACATTAAAACAAACTATTCTGTGTATTCCAAAAGTTAAGTAGAGACAAGATGACTAAATAGAACATACTGTTCTGGGACAGAAAAAAGATATTAGGGAAAAACTAAGGCAATCTGAATAAAGTATGGATTTTAGTTAATTTTGTATCAATATTGCATCATCAATTATAACAAATGTATCATACTTGTGAAAGATGTTATTAATAAGGGAAACTGGGTGTGAGGTACATGAGAATTTTATGTATGATCTCCCTTTTTTGTGTATATCTAAAACCGTTCTAAAAATAGTTAATTTTTTATAAGATTTTTAAATGAAAAATAAATTAATAAAAAAATTCAGATTCCCTGTCCTCACCATCCCCACTATGTTCCCTCGCACCTCTCCTCCCACCAGAGGGACCAGGAAAAAAAGGTTATACTCTATGGTGTTAGAAAGGGGGCTGATCCTCGTGCTGCTGTCTCTGCTGGTCTCCTGAACCTCCTGTTAAGCCAGAGTATTTCAATCTTCCATCCTGCTCTCTTATAGTGCTCCTCCTGTAGCTAAAGTTTTCTGACTGAAGATTGTGTAGCTCATTTTTAAAGGAGCTCTAAACACAACATGTTATCAATTCTGCTCTGCTATAGCCATCCCCAGATAGCCGCTCAGTGCTCCTGGAATATCCAACATATGTAAGATATCGGTCCCTTCCTTTGTTTTGGCTTTTTCTTTAGTTTCTTCTCTTTTTTAAAATTCACACTAAATCCATTTGCTCCCACACCAGCCCTGCTGGTGGAAGTTAGTTAGGAAGAAACCAATCTATGAGCATTCAAACCCTATATCACCCCTTCGAATGCCCCTCTTTCCTAACACAAATTGAGTGTAAATTCCATTACATTTTATTTTTTGTATCATATGTCAGGAATGAAACTATTTCATCTTATTGTGTAAGGGAAACTATTAAAAGCTACAGAATCCTTTTACTTTTTTCTTGATGCATTCTGGTTTTAAAGACTATTGTTATAGTAAGAATTCAAATGTGATAGGGTAAATAGTGACCACTTGATTTAATTTCTTTTTCATTTTTACTTAAAGAATTTTTTATTTGAGTGTTATTTACAATATTACATTAGTTTCAGGTGTACAATATAATGATTCAACTTCTCTATATGTTATGCTACATTCATCATGAGTGTAGCTACCATCTGTCCTGTCACAATACAACAGTATTATAATATCATTGAGCATATTTCTTATCCTGTGCCTTTATTACCATAATTTACTCATTTCATAGTAGGAACCTATATATCCCATTCCACCCATTTTGCCCACTTGCCCACTCCCCTTCCATCTGACAACCATCAGTTTGTTCTCTGTATTTATAGTAATGACCATTTGATTTTAGACTGTCCCTACACTATTCTTTTTTTTAAGATTTATTTATTTATTCATGAGAGACAAAGAGAGAGAGAGAGAGAGAGGCACAGGCACAACCAGAGGAAGAAGTAAGCTCCCCACACAAGGAGCCTGATGTGACCCAATCCAGGATCCCAGGATCACATTGCAAGCCAGGCAGACACTCAACTGCTGAGCCACCCAGGTGTCCTGTCCCTACACTGTTCATCCCTGAAAAGCTCAGGTTGCATTATTTAGCTTTAATGATTAAAGGCACAGCTGGAAAGAAAAAAAAAACAGCACTTTGATTTGCGCCCCCACCACAATACATTTGGATGAAATTCTAAAATTAATAAAAGGAAATGCTATTGTATTGTTAAAAAATTATATCTGACACTTAAGAATCTAATACTTTGGAGAGTTAAATAATGCACATGCTATTAGAAAGTTTTATAAATGCTTGTAATTTTATTATACATATTTATATTATAATGAATCAGTTGATTCATTTAAATAAAGCCATATTTTATATAAGATAATATTCAAGTTCTCTTGTTAGGAAAGAGGTGGATGAAGTAGTCCCCTAGATATTCCTCAAAGACTTTGGTTTTATACTTTCAAGGCTCATTGCCTCAAGAATATTTATAATAGCAGAAATGATTTTCACCTATTTGCAAAATCAACCCAACCAGATGAACCCAACTACTGACAAATTTGTGCTTTTAAAGCCAGTCTATTTGTCTTCCCATCACCTAAGAAATTATATAGATTAGGCAGTTAAGTGGTACACTGCTACAGTACTTCTGAGATGATTAATTTGTATTTTAAAAGCTTTTCTTTTTTTCAGAAGATGATCTCCAGTCTGCATCTGTCTTCCAAGCTTCAGCCCTTATTTTGGGATGCCTCATTGAATATGTTTACTTGGCTATCTCATTGCAAATGTCACACACACACACACACACAGACACTATCTCTTCCCTAGTAACTTCAGATGACTAGTTATTTTTAGCACGTGACGACAAGGTGACATTCTCACATCATTGTCTCTCTCTGAGTTCCTTACTAGAATCTCACTTACTTATTGATAATAAACTTTCACCCTCCTTTAAGATTTAGTTCCAGTGAACCTTTCTTTATCTCCCTATTCTGTCATCCTACACATGTAATTATTTTTTTACACATCTCTCCAAAGACATGTGAGATCCTGGAAAGTAGAAGCCCTGACTGATTTGCTTGTGAATAGATTGCCATGCTACATTGGCAAATGTTGTGTGGCAGCGTGCATGTGGGCATAGAATGTGGGTGTGAAAGGTTGATGTGTTCATAGATGCTTGTTGGCTAGGACTGGTCGAAATGAGTAGGAATAATCAGACAAAAGAGATTCATTTCTCTGTATTATAGAGTAACAAGTTTTGGGGGCTTATTTTCTGGCTGTTAGAGAGAAAATATTTGAATGATCAGAGAGTGGTCTCAAGAGAAGAAGGCAACTGACAGCATAGCAGGAAATCAGGTCCAGGGAGAATGACTAGAGAGATCATGCTGTTTTTCTGAAAAGTGGTATCTAATACTTGTTTTTAAATGTTTTTCTGTGTAATGCTACTATCAAATCTTCAGTGAAACTTATTTTGATGGTGCCTTAGGAAAAGAGGAAAAACCTAGATTCATTTGGAGTAAAGCTCTGCAAATAGAGGAGAGAAGGACAGATGAAGTGACATGCTGAGAGGCCTACTGAAAATATAGGCAAACAGTAAAAAAAGTACGTATGAAATATCCAAGAGAATATGAGGACTCCTGAAAGGCTTTGGAAATTTTAAGAAGTGTGCTCAAGTTCTTACAACACTTAGATGACGTATCAAATAATCTTATGGATCATTAAAGGAAAAGACCCCAGAATGTGGATTTCAGAAGATTCTAATCCTACAAAGTTTAATCAACTTCAGAATTAAAATTAGAAAACATATATTAATTTCAAAATTTTATGATGCCAAAATATGCTTTGCAAACTGCAATTTTTCTCTTTGTTTTTAAAATAAGAAGCTACTTCCAGTCTTAGAGGTTGACATCTCTAAAATAACCTGCAGTTATAGAAGAATCTGTCTTACTCAAGCACATACTATAAGGTATGAGGCTTTTCTGGTCTATGTATTTGGGACACCTGAATCTCTAATGAGTATACTTACTATTGAGAGGATAATTATGATGACCAGGAAATGAAATCATTATTCAAGAATGAACATACCGGGGCAGCCCAGGTGGCTCAGCAGTTTAGCACCACCTTCAGCCCAGGGCGCAATCCTGGACCCGGGATCAAGTCCCACGTCAGGCTCCCTGCATGGAGCCTGCTTCTCCCTCTGCCTGTGTCTCTGCCTCTCTCTCTCTCTCTCTGTTTCTCTCATGAATAAATAAATAAAATCCCATTAAAAAAAGAACATATCCACTAGATGATGAGAGAGCAAAATAATGGTCACTAAATATCTTAAATATGTGTGTTTATATCTATGAATCAATACTCATTTATATATACACCTGAATATATATTTGGATATTATATGTTTGAATATATTCAAATATAGTGTGTATGTGTGTATATATTTTTAAAGACTGTTAGATCCTTAATAAAAGAAATGCTCCAGTGCAATGTTAGTTTTGATTTAGAGCCTCCAAGAGACTTTATCAAAGATAGCTATAGTAAATCTGTCTTCCAGATGCTTTTCAGTTTTTCTTCTTTCATTTCATCACCTTACATGTTTATGACAGTTCCAATTTCATAGTATCATCAGGTATTTTTGTTTTAGGCAAAACAAAAATATTTTGTTTTACAGATAGGTGTGGAGAGATAGCTCTTTGTGGTTTTGATTTGCATTTCCATAATGACTAATAAAGTTGCATACTTTTTCCTCTGCTTCGTGGCCAAATGGATAGCCACTTTGTACAACATCTGTTCAAACTTTTTTGACATTATTTTCCCTTCTGAATTGTGTGCTTCTTGCAGTTTTTAAATATGTTTGACAAAGATCCTCCCTTAGTTGTATATATTCCTTCAAATTTTCATTATCTGATATCAATGAGCTTTAATTTCGTTAGTGTTTGCATGTCTTATATTTTACTGTTACACTCTGGTTTCTCTTCATATCGCATAAATCTTTCGCCCTTTTATTTTACTGTTGTTTTATGTTTTTAATTTTATATGGCCTTATGTTTATAGTGTTTTTAGTCTAGTCTGAAAATCTTTGTCTTTTAACTATAATATTTAAAGTTTACTTGTAATTTAAATAGTGATACAGTTGAGATTAAGTCCACTATCTTATTATATATTTATTATATATTCCATCTCTTATTTTTTTTCCTTTAACAATTTCCTAATGACATACCAGCTGTATTTTTTTGTTTTTACCCTACCTGGAGAATGATTACTGGGTCCATGTCATTCATCAGAGTTGAAAAAAATTTGCCTTTATTTTCTCAAATATTGGCTCTGTCTTGTCCTCTCTCTCCTCTCATTATGTGACTCTAGTTACACATGTGATTTTTATATTTCCTATTCATTTTTTACCTTTTTTCTGTTGACATATTTCTATTAATTTTTTGAGTTTGCTAAGCCTGTTTTCTGCTGTGCCCTTTTTGAATTTAAAACTAGCCACTTGGGGATCCCTGGGTGGCTCAGCGGTTTGGCGCCTGCCTTTGGCCCAGGGCGCGATCCAGAAGTCCCAGGATCGAGTCCTGCGTCAGGCTCTGGCATGGAGCCTGCTTCTCCCTCCTCCTGTGTCTCTGCCTCTCTTTTTCTCTGTGTCTATCATGAATAAATAAATAAATCTTTAAAAAAAATAAATAAAATAAAACTAGCCACTTGACTCTGAACTGTAGATATAATATTCTTACTTCTAGAATACCCAATGATTTTCTACAGCTTCTAAATTTGTGCTGAAATTCTTTATCTTCCAAATGTACTAATCATAGTGATTCGAGATTCTTGTCTTTTAATGCCAATACAATGATCATCCTCTGGGTCTGTTTCTATTGACTTGTATTGTAATTTCTTTACTATCAGTTTTCTAGCAACTTCAATGACTAATAATTATTATATGCTGAAGATTGTGGAAGATCTAGTAGAGTCCATGGATTGCGTTATATTCTCCTGAAGAGTGTTAGGTTTTTTTCCTCAGGCAGTTTGTCTACTGATATATCATTTCTTATTCCTCTGTTGATGCCTGATTTTAGACTTTGTTAGAACATGTCTATTTTAATTATGCCTTTACTTCTAGGGTTTGAATTTTACTCTCGATACATGTACTTTCTGGAGTCTCATTTAAAAGCCCATAGTGTTCTCCATGTTTTCTTTATTCTGGTTATGCTGAACACCTACATCTTCTCCACACCTAATGATATCTGAAGTCTTCACTCAGCTCTTCAGTTTACTAGTGGCCTTTCTCTGCCATGCTTTCCAGAATTTACCATATATATAGGAATTATCCAGTGGCCTAGGAGGAATTTTTTAAAATATTTATTTATTTATTTATTTATTTATTTATTTTAAAAGAGAAAGAGGGTGAAACTGGGGAAGGTGGGACAGAGGGAGGGATAGAGAGAGAGAGAGAATCTCAAGCAGACTCCCTGCTGAGCACAGATCCCAATACAGGCTTGATCCTATGACCCTGAAATCATGACCTGAGACAAAATCAAGTGGGATGCTTAACTGACTAAGCCACCCACGTGCCCCAAGAATTTTAATGTAGGCATTCTTGGACAATTTCTATGAAGTTTCAACCTGTCCAATATTATGTCCCACAAGTCCCAATTGTCTGTAATCCCCAAATTTCAACGTTTTCTTATTTCTACCCAACTAAATAATCACTTTCTATTGAGTCTTATGTCCTTAAATTGCACTTTGAAAATTTCCTCAAGCTGAAAGCCAGGATGGATATAAGGTCCTTTTCATAGGTTTTCCTTCTATCAGATATCATAGTTTTTTGCTAATTGTTATCCAGAGGCCACCAATAATTTCTACATGTTTTAATAATTTTACAATTTTTATATAATTTTATAATTTTTATTTTTGTCCCAGCTTTTATAATCATTGACTGTAGGAGTATAAACCAATACTAGCTTCTCCATTATGGATATATTTCTCTATTTTCTTTCTTTATATCATTTTTTTTCTATTTTAGTTTTGCTTTATTTAACTTCATTAGTTAATTATTTTACCTTTTGGAATTATTGTCCTAGACATTATAACATACTTCCTTAACTTATAGAACATAATACTTAAAAATTACAAATACTAAATCCCAGTCAACACAAGATTCTTAGATTAGTTAATTACATTTTTTCCTTCCCAATTTGGTGTTATTATTTTAATGAATTTTAATTCTACATTTATTTTAAAATACCACAGGACCTTATTATTTCTATACTCCCACTATTTATTTAGCCGCATTTCTATCATTTTATCATATATTTTTGTTTTTCCAACTATAATAATTTTTCTTCTACCTGAAGAACTCCATGTTTGGTTTGGTTTGTTTTTTTAGTGTAATGCTGTTAGTTATGGTTCTCCCCATATTTTTCTTGCTTGAAAGTATCTTTGTTTTTTTTTGTTTTTTTTTTTTTATGTATGATAGTCACAGAGAGAGAGAGAGAGAGAGAGAGAGGCAGAGACACAGGCAGAGGGAGAAGCAGGCTCCATGCACTGGGAGCCCGATGTGGGATTCGATCCCGGGTCTCCAGGATCGCGCCCTGGGCCAAAGGCAGGCGCTAAACCGCTGCGCCACCCAGGGATCCCGAAAGTATCTTTGATATGCCTTTATTTTGAAGGATATTTTCACTAGGTTGGCAGTTAATTCTTTTCTGCATTTTGAACATTGTCTTATTGCCTCCCTAATTTCTGCAGAAAAGTCCGATATCAGACAATGTATTGCATAATTTACTGCTCTCTGTCTGCTTTTAGGATTTTTTTTTTTTTTTTGTCCCTTTAGGTTTCATCAAATTTAATGTAACATTCCCAGATTCTCAGGTATAGTTCTCTTTGATTTACCCTTCTGGGTATTCACAGAACTTCTCTAATCTCGGGATTTTTATTGTTTCTATGTTTTGAAACAATTCTCAGTTATGATCTCAGCAGCAATTGTCTCTGTCTTTTCACATTCTTACCTTCTTCTAAGATTACAATTTCACATGTAATGGCTTTTTGCTTTCTTGCCTATAAATTGATTAAGATATTTTCTATATTTTCATCTTATTTTTGCCATGCTTCAATCTATATATTTTCTAGTGACTTGATTTTTGGTTCATATTTCTTAATTCTGCTGCATCTAATTTATTGTTAAATGCTTACCCTTTAAAAAAATTTTATCATTCATTTGCTATATCTTTAAATTTTGTTTTCCATTAGAATATTTTCATACATTCCAGTTTTCTATTGAACTTCTTAATCTTGTCATCTATTTTATTGGATATATAAATCAATTATATTAATGTTTACAACTGATAACTCCAATACCTATAATCACTTGTGGATCTGCTCTTATTGTCTCTTTTTTCCTCTTGTGTTTGGGTTTTTCTTTTGTTTTTGTTTTTTGGTCAGTTATTCCTATGGCATATCTGATCATTTTTTATTGAATTCCAGATAATTTGTGCATAAAATTGCAAATGTAATTTGAGGCCCTTATTAACATTATCTTTTTTCATAGAGGATATAATTTTGCTTTCAGGAAAGCTATTAAGATAGGGACAGATTACATAGGATTCAAACCTGGATTTCACTTTTTTTGAAGTTTAGTCTATTTTTGATTGGCTCTTATCCTTAGAGTATATACCTTTCAGACTCAAACTGGAAGTCAGAATGTCCTTCACTGACCCTAAACTATAATTTTTGTTTTCCTGGTCCCACACAATTACTAGAATATCTATTCAGTTTGCTAATTTCTTATTATCTCGCTCTGCTTGTTCTTTTAGCCTCTCCAACTTAAAGTACTTAAAAATGCCTTGAGAGCATTTTTAGGTACTTGTAAAATTTTTAGAATAATTGTAACATGGGGTTCATCCCAATTTTTGTTTCTTTTTTCCAAGATCCTAACTGTTGAAGCCTTGGTTGCCTTGAAATGTCTTCAATGGTATCAAACAGATTTTTTTCAGGTACTTCTATTTATTCATGATGAAGGTATTGATATGCAACAAGCTATTCTACCCTTATAAGGAAAGGAATTCTGAAATGGTTTTTATTTTTCAATTTTCAGTATCTTTATTTTCCTAGAAACTAGATGCCATTAACTCCTAAAAGCAGGCCCCTCCAAAATACTTAACCTTATAATTCAGACTCTGTTTTAACAAACTCTGATGAATTATTTGTAAGTGTGAGAATGTATTTAAGAACTGGGAAATGGGTATCCCTGGGTGGCGCAGCGGTTTGGTGCCTGCCTTTTGCCCAGGGCGTGATCATGGCGACCCGGGATCGAGTCCCATGTCGGGCTCCCAGTGCATGGAGCCTGCTTCTCCCTCTGCCTATGTCTCTGCCTCTCTCTCTCTCTCTGTGACTATCATAAATAAATAAAAAATAAAAAAAGAACTGGGAAATGAAGCATAAGAGATTGTACCAACAAGTTAACTGAATATTGATAGAATACATAAAATTAAATTCTCTATGTAACACACATGGCTTGTAATATTGCAGAATTTTGGTCCTCTTATAAGGTAACATATAACATTATAAGTTACTCTTTATCTTTTCTATACTAAGAAATACGAAGTATTAAAACTTGATCTCTCCCCTAACTTTTCACCAAGTATCTAAATCAACTTAAGATATGATTCTTTTTATTAGATGTAAGTGAAGAAAAAAAACACACCTTTTAAATTCTATTTTCCTTTTTTTTAAGATAAAAAGACTTTAATCACTGCCCTGAGAATAATCAGTCAACTCTGCAATATCGAATTCATCAAGCTTTGGCAAATGGAACACCAGAAAGAGATCACAAGCAACTCTTTTTCCTTAAGACTTATGCCTAAGAAATTCTATGGGAAGCTTTGGTATTGACCAAAAGAAGACATAGGTTTTTTCAAACTTCATTTTAATGGGTCTCAAAATTCCCTGACAGATTTTGGTCAAGATGTTTCTATTTTAAAAGTACTGATTTTAAAATCTAACAACTTAAAATTACCACACACACACACACACACACACACACACACACAAAGAAACGGTCTGGAAAACATTCCTTATTTTCTGAGCATTTATATCATTAACCAGTCTTTCACTATTAAACTTAAATGACAAGTGAGACAAACCGTTCTGAGATGTTCTTCCACAATCAAGACTAAGTGCCATGTTCTGGATAATATTCATTTAGCCAATCTGGGTTTTTTGAGCAGAGGTGGTGAATTTGCCAGCCACAGCAGTACGTGAGGTCCACTACTACTATGTAACAACTCTCTGCATCACATTATGAACAGCAAAATGACCCAGAGGATGATAAAAATTTTCAACATACATTATTTTGTGAGAAACCGTGTCAATGATAGCAGCACCCCTAGATTTCAAGAATTTGGGCCAACTGCTGTATTCTTACTAGAGTAGCTATCAATCTTCTTCCACTGTTTGGCAAACTTACAAGCAATGTGAGTGGTGTGATGCTCCAGCTCACGTGGATAGCCAGCACTAATCTGGCCTGAATGGTTCTGGATAATCACCTGAACAGTAAAGCCAGCTTCTTTCATTAGTAAGTCATTTTTGCCACTACCAGCCACATTGTCACAATAAGCATCTTTGACAGACATGTTCTTGACATTGAAGCCCATGCTGTTCCCAGGCAGAGTTTCACACAAACTTTCAAAATGTATTGCAACAGACTTTTTTTCAGTTGTAATGTTGACTGGAGCAAAGATGGTTGTATGCCTGGTTTAATTTTAATTGTTTCTTTTTTTCGTTTTTTGTATTTTTATTGATTTTTTTATTTGCTCATTCTATGGTTTATTTATTTTTTATTAAGTAAGCTCTATGCCAGGGCTCAAACTCATGATGCAATCAAGAGTTGCATACTCAAAAAAAAAAAAAAAAAAAAAAAAAGAATTGCATACTCCACTGACTGAGCCAGCCAGGTATGCCGTTAGGTGGTTTAGCACACTAGTCACTCAGCTCACAGAAGCTATACTAACACCACCAATTTTATAAACAACCTGGAGGGACAGATGAAAGATTTGTCAATTATATGAGTTGGTAGTAAGATGTAATCCAGAGCTTTCAAGTAATATAGTTCCACTGGCACTTCCATCCTTATAGTGAATTCCTATCCCTTGAACCAAGGCATTTTAACACTTAACTCCAGCATGTTCCACCATTTAAGCCAGAATTTGGAACCAATGCTAGTGTGTTAAGGTTATAGAAACTTTTCTTAATACAGAGGCTGACTTCCTCATTTCTCTTCTAACTGTGAAGTATCTCAGTAGAATCCATTGTGTAAACACCAACAATTAATTGGTTCAAACCCAACATGTAAGCCAGTAGGGTATGCTGATTGGTTTACTCAGTCTTGGAGATACCAGCTTCAAATTACAAATACCATCAGCAACAATCAGAACAATACTGTCAACCTGAAATGTACCTGTGATCATGTTTTTGATAAAGTCTCTGTGTCTTGGAGTAATAGTGATGGCCACATACTTACTGGTCCCAAATTTCCACACGGAGATACCCATGTGATACCATATTCACATTCAGGCTTAAGTTTTTCCGAGGCATATCTAAAGGAGACTTTCCCATCTTAGCAGACTCATTCTCAAAAATGTTGATAGTTATTCTATTGATTCCAACCACATTTGTAGAACAGATGGCTGGTAGTAATAGACTTGCTTGAATTTACATGTCCAATGATAGCAATATGACGTGAATCTTTTCCTTTTCCATTTTGTCTTAAATTTAGTGATGTTTTTCATAAGACCTGTATTCTGGTGACAAACTCATAACAAAAAGAAACAATTTGTTTTTGACTAAGTAAATTACATAATGTTTTAGTAGCCTACTCTGCTTTATGCAAGTCAGGATAGTCATTTTTCATGACACAATATTGCTTTGTTCTCTAAATATATGGATTCTGTCAACTGCTTTTAGGAATGTATGGTACAGTAGTAATCTTACCATATTCTGTTTCTTATAGTCTATCTACATAAATTATACAAATGGAAAGAACAAAAGGAAAGGAAGTTTGACAGTCTTTATGTATTTTACCATAATTGTGTTTTTGACTTCTTGCTTCAAAAAACAAAGAAGTGGTATGTGAAAGTCATCACTGTCAGTCATTCTAGGTAATACAGACAGAGGCAGTCCTCCTCAAGTTTTGTATTAAAAGGGATTTCTAAGATAGACTCAGAGGGGATGAGATTTCCAGTTCTCAGAACTTTAAACAGATCAAACAAGGGAACTCAACAGCTGGTGAGTTCTAAATCAACGTTGATGATAACTACTCATTTCCTAATGTTATCATGTCTAAAATATAAAGCAGATTTGTTTACGAAAAACTTTCTGACTAATGTTAGTTCTGAAATTGTCGCTCACTGCCTTATTAAAGTAAGTTTTTCTTATTAATGTGAAGCCCCACAAAAATATTCCCTAAAACACACATATTCTACATGAGCAAATGCTTATTTTAATAGCAATGAAAGATATCCATTAGTTTATATTTATTAAATCTCATTTATATAAATATGATATTTTAGTAAACTTAATCTAAGTGAAATAGAGAAAAAAACAAGTATCTAAAAATACTTCCAAACTGCTGTGAAATGTTACATAGTCAATGATCATAATAATGATATATAATAATCAATGATATAACAAATAATATAGTAACAGATAATAATTCATAATCAATATAATTATATAATCAATTATTATAATAATTAATGATTATAATATACATTATTATGTAGTGTGAGGTTCCTAAAACTTTTGATTAAGAAGCCCTAGAGGTCCATACAGATTTATTGCAAGAATAAATCTAATAATTCTATACTAACGTATACATCATAGTTTACAGGTTATATAAAGATAACAACCCACTTTTTTTGTTTTTATCTTGTTACAATTGAGACTGATATACTCTACATTTATACTCAATTATTATACATTATAAACATTATAGGACAGCCCGGGTGGCTCAGCAGTTTAGCGCCACCTTCGGCTCAGAGCATGATCCTGGAGACCTGGGATCCAGTCCCACATCAGGCTCCCTACATGAAGCCTGCTCCTCCCTCTGCCTGTGTCTCTGCCTCTCTCTCTCTCTGTGTGTGTGTGTCAAAAATAAATAAAATCTTAAAAAAAAAAACATTATAAACATTATACTCAATTACTATGCATTTTCTCATTAAACAATTATAATGCTTTTGACTATTAGGAAATGTCTGTGATATTTTTGTCTTCACAAAGGTTCTATAATTGAAAAGCTGAGAAAATTATTGATATATTAAAAATGCTATTTTACTCCCCTGAGCCTAATTTTTTTTCATTTTGGATAGAAGTTTTACCATCTACCATATGGAAATGTAGGAGAATTTGAGGGCGTTTAGTAAATACTGATTTCTTTACCTGTCTTTACCCACAAGTACCAAAAACATAGTTTTGCTCTATAAATTGTCACATTAAAATCAAAGTTATCAATTCTCAATTTTTTTCACAATTCTACTTTTTAAACAAATTGCTAGAGAGAGAATTGATAGAAAAATACAAACTGCTAGCAGAAATTACCATTGAAGAGGAGCAAACCAATGAAAGAATTACGGTTTAGTAATATAATCAATAGTTACAACACTAAGTCTAAACATTAACAGAGTTCTTAAAATGAGAAATAATACTTATGTGATGTGCTAGAGGTGCTAACTATCACAACAATGGCAAACATATTAAATATATAAGTATCAAGTTAGCATGTATACCTTAAATGTACATGTTATATGTCAAATATACTCAATTTTTAAAAGTTAATTTGTTTATTTAGTCTGTTTATTGAGTCTAAGCTTTATGCACATTCCTTTTTTTAATATTTATAGCAAACTTTTCTGTTGTAAGAATATACTAGTATTATTCCCATTTTATAGACAAGGAGTCTGACGTACCAGGATATTAAAATATCTCCCAAGGTTACAGAGCAGGTTAGTGATAACGCTGGCTTTAACTACACTTCCTTTCATTAGTGAAATCTTGCCCAAATCTGCTGTGAGAGGTGAACTCTTAATTGATTTTGATGCATTCTGGGCAATAACGTGATCTGGGAGTTGAGGTAAGAAAAAGTGAAAAACTCACTGCCTCTCTTTCTTTAAGAACACATGCCTGTCTTGCTTTCCTTGTTCATTGAGCATTTCCTCTCCCTTTTTTTCATGGTGAGCAGCTTCCTATAAATTTCTCCCAGGCCTGTTGTTCTCTGTAAATGTTCTTATTTCTAGAGATATCAAATTTAAGGGAGCTTTGACAGCTCTGGCTTTTCTGATGCAGTCAAACAGCCTTAGTCTATCCTTCCTGTAAAATGTTTTTAGAATAGCAGAAACTCTCTAGATGTGTAGAAAGAAATAAGGCTCCTTAGGCACATTTCCCAGCATAATTCTCTGAAGTAAAAATTGATCTATGATAGAGCACTGTAATTAAGTGGCAATTACATTGCTAATTCCTCTGAGGAATGTCAGTGGCATAGCCTGATCTGCGGAAAACAAGTTAGCAGAGTGAAGATTAACGTAGGCCAGGCTTTTTCTCTTTTCTTCATTGACTACTAGCCTCACTGGTTTATCATGGTTGAATAGGCATACTCAAGTATGAAAGATTACTTGGTCCATGTTGTTTTTAATGAACTACCCTAGTAGCCGGTTGTTCCCTTGTGAACATTACTGCTATTAGAGCCAAATTCTGCTACCTTGGTGAGCTCTGATTAATCACGCTCACTCTGTAACCATGTATATACAACAGTTTACTGAGTAAACTGATGACTGAGAATAAACATCTATTTACACAGGCAGAGAATTTCAGGAATAATTGGACTCTGAAACCATGACTACTAATTCATAGACACCCTTAGGAGAATGGACCATCCAGAGAGTAACCTTTGTTGATTAATAGCTATTCATTTTTCAATTTCACATTGCACTGGCATTGCTTGACACTCAAAAGTCTGTCAATATTGTGAGTGTGGTAAAAATTTTTGTGTTGTGTGTGGGAAAGGATATCGATATACTATATGAGTCACAGTAGTTATTATTGGCATATAAAGAGTTTGTTTTTACTTTTTCTATTGTGATATACTTAAAAAAATTCTTTCTCTAACTACATTTGCCTAAAATTTTTCCCCATTTCCCCTCTCAAAATAAGAAGGAAAGAGAGAGAGATTAATTCACAGATTTTATCTGTGATAATGTCCTTTCTTTCCTTTCGGTAAAGGAGTTTAGGAGGAGTGCAATTCAAACTCCTCTTGCCAAATGGGCATCGTACTTTGATCATATGATCCTTCTATTCAAGGCCCTGGGGCTCTGTTGTAAAATTCCATGTACAAAGGGGAGGAGGAGACACAAGAAGAGACTAGAGGTTATAAAATGTAATGATAAAATACAAATGTCAGCAGGTGAATGGAACAGACAACTGAATGCATCAGATGTGAAAATGGGATTGAGAGGCCCAGAGTCTGGCTCTGGGTCCTTGAAGTGGTGAGCCATGTCTTTGAGCTCCCTAACTCAGCTACTTTAAGTAACATGGTAATAAGCCAAGTGCCCAACTGATCTGACCTGGGGTGAAACCTTGTCACTGAAGACTCTCACTCTCTATCCAGAGTCAATGCTCCTACAGGAAGGAACACAGATTCTTCTCTCGCAAGTTGATATGCTCACATCTGTAGACATCATAGACATAAACAGGCTAACTTTTTAAATTATTTTTATTCAAACACAAATACTGTAGGTCTTATTGGACAAAGAGAACATGTAATTCATATATAACTTTCACAAATCTCTGTTTTTTATTGAATAAACAGTAGATATTAGTGGGAATAATTCTTTGTTTTCCTCATGATATTATTCAGTTAGAAAGTATAAAGAAAATCCACCCATGTGGAAAATGATATAAGCTATTAATACAAGTCTAAGTAGTTGGGAAAAAAAATATGCCATGATAATAACAAAACCTGTTTGCCACGTATCTAGTCCTGTGAATAGTGTATGATGCCAGGTTATCTGTAAACGTTCTCTAGATGTCTTTTGAGCCCCATTGCATTTGTGCTCACACATTAGCAATTTTGTAATCCTAAAAGGTTGCCTATTGCATTCGATAAATCAAGAGTAACTGTATTCCCGTATTCCATAGAAACAGGAAGTTTCATTTTCGATTCAACCACTAAGTGCATAGATAGTAAAGAGTTATTTGGAAGAATATAAAGAAATATTTATGTGGCACATATGATACAGTAGAAGAAAAATAATGCTGTGTTAATTTGCATCCTGGAAGGTCAATAGGCAATTAGAGTTGCATCTAACTCCTTTTAAAACACATAATCATAATATGTATAACCATCAAAAGAGTACTTTAATAGTGGCACTGGAGAATGAAATTCTCTTTTTAAACTTGAAATCAAGAATGTAGAAGCATATCTAATTTTTCTTAAAATATGACCTGAATAGAATCACTTGGGGATTCTTGTTAAAAGTGTAAACTCCTGAACTTTGCTCCAGAATAACTAACCGTAAAAACTAACTTGTAAAGGAAGAGATGACAATATCTAACACTAGCTTCCTTAAGTAGGTCATATATCCATTAATTTATCCATTTAGCAATATGTTTATTGAGCATTTACTAAATTCAAGGTACTTTCAGGCTTGGAATTAAAGATGAATCAAATGATTCCTGCTCCAGAGAACCTCAGTTTCTTGATAATGACAAAATTCAATGTATTGCTATTAGTGATACAAGAAGAGATGTCAGGGTGGTGGAGAACAATGTATAGTTTTCATTTAAAATGCTAAATTTGAGGGATCCCTGGGTGGCGCAGCGGTTTGGCGCCTGCCTTTGGCCCAGGGCGTGATCCTGGAGACCCGGGATCGAATCCCACATCGGGCTCCCGGTGCATGGAGCCTGCTTCTCCGTCTGCCTGTGTCTCTGCCTCTCTCTTTCTCTCTGTGTGACTATCATAAATAAAAAAAATAAAAATAAATTTAAAAAAAATGCTAAATTTGGAGAAGATCAAAGGTAAAGAGATGAGTTCAGAGTCCATCACAATGCATCAGAAGAGAGATGCAGATTGAAAAGAAGATACACATTTTTCCTTGCTTCTTTTGGAAATAAATCTCACCATTCCTTTGGCAAACTGCTCCCTGCCTTGCTCTCCAGATACACACACACACACACACACACACACACACACACACACGGAATTTTGTTAGAGCTGTCAATTGTAGTATTATATCATCTTGGCACAACGAAAGGTCCAAGGTGTGCATGACTGACCATACGTACCATTATTATTTTCAGTGGGCAAGAAACTGGTCATGACAGAGAATGTAGAAGGAACCAAATAATAATCAAAAGACAAAACACCAGCAATTTCATAGAAGCCAAAGGATCAACAAAAGTAAAACTTAAAGGTAATTTTAGGAATATTTTAAGTAATATAAACATCCATTGACACCATGACCAAATTCAGACAATTCTGTTAATGTTCTTTTTTCCTTCTGTCCTCCTTCTCTCCTTTTTTCTTTCTTTGACATCAGGCAGGTCCAGTAATGGTGGCTGTGCAAGGATGGAGTATCAGCGTTGGGGGATTGGGAAGCTTGGTAAACTGGGAAATTGTGTACATAAGGGGTTGAGCAAATAAGCAAATATGTTGAGGATGATGAGGCTTGATTTTTCACTGACGAAGAAGTGAATACAAATATAGAACAGAGGAAGATTCAAATGAGCCATAAACTCTGTAGTGTAGACTGGAATAAGAGATTTAATAGAAAATGTAAATGAAAGGTACAAGCCAAACATTGAGGCCCCAGTATTAATGAACTTACCTCACATCCAGACTCTGATTTCTACATACTATTTTCCACAAAAAGAGCCAAGCCTTCTTGGAGAAGTAGCTTATCCAAATCAGGGTCAAGGAAAGTGGAGAATGAACTTGGAACATATTGTGCCAAATACAGAGGAAGTCCTAAAACAATGAAGGAAAGAGTTTAGAAGACATTATCTAGCTGGAAGGGGCTCCTCCCGTCCAAATCTGGGAAAATTAAAGCATCAAAATAAATAATCATATTGATGGGTTATAATCCATTCAACTAATAAAAATAAGTAGAGATTAGAAGAACTATTCTTTACAATAGAATATCAAATAATAGATATAGAAAAAGTATTGCAATTTGAAAACCATCACTTCTGCCCATCGTAGCAATAATAAATTCAACACATGCTGCATCTAGTGGTGAATGGGAGCTGAAGAATGGGGTATTTTCATGAAACCAAAGTATCTCCACACAAAAAGTGCTTAGTAATTCCAAAGTAAGGTTCCAGAGGAGAATCCTAACAGACATAGTATTTATCAAGAATCAAATTAGCACCATCAGCACAAATTAGCATCATGTGCCACCTGAAAGGATACAACACGACCACCACCTTCCTTCTGCAGTATTTTTGCCAGAAATATATTAATGTGGTACTCTTCTAAAGGAAACATTAGACAAATCCACATTGAGAAAAACTCTACAAAAGAAATGCTCAGAAACCTCAGAAAGGTCAAGGAGTGCCTAATACATTGCCCCAGATTGAAGGAGCTTAGAGAGACATGACTACTGGGTACAGTAAGAGGTCCTAGTAATGGTGCACTTGTAATAAAAGGCATGCCTGGGACAATTGGCAAAACTTGAAAAGATCTCTGGATAATGGGTATATTGGTATTTCTTTGTAGCAATCTTTTTACTTTTCATGTCTAATGTTATTTCAGACTTTTTAAAAGGTCATTTTAAAAAATAAATAAATAAATAATTTCTTCACCAAATTACTATCTCTAGTAATCTCCTTGTGTGGCTGAAGAGATAGCTGAGCAGTCTTCCTTAGGTGTATGCCACTCCAAATAGTCACAGACTTTCAAAATGGGGTATTTGATCAGACATACTGAGTATGGGAATAGTAGCTTATTCTCCTTAAGAATTTACTATGTTCTAGGCCAGCCCCAGTGGCTCAGCGGCTTAGTGCCACCTTCAGTCCAGGGTGTGATCCTGGAGACCTGGGATCCAGTCCCACTTCAGGCTCCCTGCATGGAGCCTGCTTCTTCCTCTGCCTGTGTCTCTGCTTCTGTGTGTGTGTCTCTCATGAATAAATAAATAAAATCTTTAAAAAAAAAAAAGAATTTACTGTGTTCTCAATCTTCATACCAACTTAATGAGCTAAGTATATTATTTTTTTTCATTTTCTTGATAAGAAAACTGAAGTTCTTATAGGTTGAATAAGTTCTTCTAACTCATAGTTTTAGAAGATGATGGAGCAGAGATTGGAACCCAGGCATCTGCTGCTGTGACTTACCTCATTAGTATCTTGTTTTTCATAGGTCCATGTTAAAGTGTAGCTTTTGGAAGGCAAGACTGGTTGTCACAGATGGATGTCACTGTGAAAGATTGATGTTCCTATTGGATAAGACCCCTACTAGTTGGGAGGAGGTCAATAAGGAGACAAATTCTACTCTTCGTCCTCCTCCCCTGGTCAACAGAAGTAAGTCAGGACACAAAAGCACAGTCAAACAGGCCTGAGGTAGAGGAATCTCCTTTTTCAGAGAGGCCAGAGCTCCTGGCAGGACAGCTGGGCTGAGTACAGAGTACGAAGTCAACCTCAAAGAGTCCGAATCAAATTGCACATCCCAGTAGACAGGGACTATGGGACTACTTGTCCTCCCTCTCAAGACTGGTCCAGGAATGGGGACGCCTGAGGCCAGCTAGATCATCCAGCTGTATGGAGCTGTGCAAGGTGCAAGGCAAGACTGAGATAGCAGAGCCTGACTCACAAGATGGCCTATAATGTCTTATTACAATACTCACTTCCCAAAGGAGGGCAGAGGGGACCCCCAATTTCCTGAAGTATATAGCACTTTTCCTCTTGGTTCCTCTGTGGCCCTCTGGCCCCCCAGGACCCTCTGGGGATGCAGCAAACACACCATAGAGCATTTTAATGGTTTAGGGCCATGTAGCAGTCAGCATCTGCCCTTTAACTATCATTTCCCCCCTCCCCTAGAAAGACTAGTTTGCTCAGACCAACAGTATTTAAAGCTCTTCATTCCAGGTTCTTATTTCCCCAAATATTCAAACATATTCATCTTGTGTCGTAGATCTGTTCATTGAAATAAACTGACTAATCCAAACAGACTGGCATCGGCCCTTCTGGTAGCCACTTCCACACACCATTTTCCGCAACACCTACACGTTTCCCCTCTTCCTGGCTTTCAGATTTGAAGTCAAAATAAAATGTCAAACTTACCAGTCTCTGAAGGACAAATTCACTGGGGCTCAGTAGCAACATTGTGCTTGTTCCTCATTAAACATCCCCCTAGGGCAGGTGAAGTAAAAGAAGTGTACCAGGCAAAGCTATAAATCTAAATAAAAGGACTTATTCTTAAGGCTGATTTTTGCAGATACCTGCAACCAAGATAAAATCTAGACAGACTAGTTTTGCTGAGAATAGCAATGATGTCTATAAAGAACTGTTTGGATTTGAGGTGTAATGGCCAACAGTGTAATAACAATCCTTAGACCTTACAAACACAAATTAATAATGTCTGGAGCATTTTGCAAGAGAAAAGAAAACTAAGAGTATTGAAGAAAGCAGCGGGAAGTAAATAAACAGTTCAAAATCTTCTTCTAAATTAGCCTGCAGGTGTAAGCCTCTTGATAGGTAGAGCTCAAATCATGCTCATTGCCCTGTACCAGTATTACAGGGCAGGGTGAGGGATGGCTTTAAGATACTCCACATATTGAGGCCCCTGGGTGGCTCAGTGGTTGAGAGCCTTTGGCTCAGGTCATGATCCCGGGGTTCTGGGATCAAATCCCACATCAGGCTCCCTATGGGAGCCTGTTTCTCCTTCTGCCTATGTCCCTGCCTCTCTTTCTGTGTCTCTCATGAATAAATAAATAAAATCTTAAAAAAAAAAAGATACTCTACCTATTTACCTGTGTTCCCTGACTCTTCTTTCATTCAGAAAAAAACTTAGAAATCATCTGCATCTTCTCTCTTGGAAAAGCCAGCACAGGGCCTGTTAGCCACAAACCGCCAAACACCATATCCTTAGGAGAATGTGCTATCACAAAGCTTTTGGTTGTAGGGGATAATCTTGCCTTGGTTCTGATACATGACTTTTCTCAATGTTGAAAAGCATAGCCAGAGGGGAGCATGCATTTCCTTTCATTAAAAAGTAGCTGTGAACCGAAGGAGTCCTTTGCCCATGTGGAACTAAGTAGAGAGACTAGAATTTATTTATCTCCAGCAGAATAACAAGTTGCAAATGAATGCAAAATATTTCAGGGCACGGGTAAACACCAGCATCATTTCACGAAATAATATATTAGGGTCATATTTCACAAATAATAGTTATGCTTTCAGGTGCCTCGTTCTTAGGACTCCTATAAAATTTACTTGAGTTGTTTGCAATCTGTATGCCTCAGCAGATAATTCACAAATCTTCCCCCAAAGATTCTTTTCTTCAGAGCTGTCACTTGAAACTCAGTAAATTCAGAGATTTGTGATTTCTGTGTTTGCTACTCACTATGAGACCATAAACAAACCACAAAAGCTTGCTGAATTCTATTATGTTTTCCTGTAAATCGGATGGTGAGGATTAAGTGAAGTAATGAGTTAAGGTCACTTTGTCCTTGCCCAAGGAAGAACAGAGGTAGATTGCTTGTCTCTCCCTCTCTAAACCAGGTCACCCCTTACACTGCTCTGTTACTCTAGATGATAAGCCCAGCTGATGGCTCAGGCTAGGGCCAGAACTGCAGGTGTAATGCCTAGAAGGAAGCAACTTGTTGCTCAGGGCAGTCTCTCCTATTGTTTGCAAGATTCTGGGTGATCAGGACAATCCCCAGGGTGTTTATGCATCTCAAATCTGCACTGGAAAGGGTCTGCCAAGGTAGAGAACAAAGGGAATAGCTGATCTCAAGAGGCTCAGGGTTTCTTGCACTAAGCAGCTTCCAAACTTTAAGATTCTATAGCTAAGTGTTGTGCCCAAGTTTGCGAATCCAAGAAACCACTGAGGAGCCACACCGATGCAAACACATGAGGGTTTATTTACAAGCTCGAGCCTGGGTCCAAGTGTACCTGACACAGCGGAGCAGGGACTTGGACCCCGAGACTAAGAGGCATAGCAGCTTTATAGTGGCCAGTGGCCAATGGGATACACAGAAAGTTGCACAGTCATGTCGGTCCACAAGCAGGTGGCCAATTGAATTACATCTTACCCTAAAGTATCCATTTGAGCTGGCCTATTACTTTGGTCAGAATTGGCGCACAGTTTTGGCTGGCACAAAGCAGGGTTACATTGTTATGAGCGGCAGTTTGAATAGGGTGGGAAAGTGCCTTAAGCAATAAGCAGGTCATGTGGGGGTCATACAGGAGGTGGCGGGCGTAGCACAAAATGGAATCAGTCCTGCTCTGCTTATCCAGGGGTAGGGGATTTTGTTAAATTTCCTAGGTCCCACAAAGTACAATTTCATATAAAATGGAGGATATATATAGGGGTGCTAATTTCTGTCCTTAAAAAACACAACAAAAACCACACACACACACAAAAAAAACTCCATACCACCTTTATTGACATTTCATAATAAAAAACCATTTTAACACCAAAAATTTTTAAAGGCATATATTTGGAATAGAAGAACTTTTTTTTGAATAAGATACATTTCATTCTATTATAAATTTATTGTGTTGCCCATAGTTGATTTATTCTACTACAGGCAAATGGAAGCCCTGAGAAACCAAATGGGTCTGTGGGTGGGCATTTAGAAACCATTATTCTAAGGAACCTAAGCTTTACAATTGAATGCTAATTTACTGATGGAAATCCCCATCAGTAACTTGTAGGCTTGGTTTTAAATATTTTTTAAAAGTCTTCCTTCTGTTATTATTTACTGATATACACGCCCTCTAAGACACTAAAAATGTGGCTTAAGATAGCTTCCACATTTGTGGCTTTGCCCAGAGATGTAAATAAATACTATTGACTAAAACCAAATGTGTCTAAAGTGACGTGACTTTCAGGGAGCCTGGATGGCTCAGTTGGTTAATCATCTGCCTTCAGCTCAGGTCATTATGTGGGGTTCCTGGAATGGAGCCCTTCAATGGGTTCCACACAGCTTGGAGTCCACTTCTCCCTTTCCTTCTGCTCCACCCCCTGTTCCTCCTCCTCCTCCTCCTCCTCCTCCTCTCTCTCTCTCTCTCTCTCTCAAATAAATAAATAAATAAAATCTTTAAAAGAAAAAAATAAAGTGATGTGACTTTCTTAGAGATAGTCAATCTATTGTGTAAGATGCAGTCACTTCTCATGAGGTTCACTTCAGCCTCATACAAAATCCTAAAGATGTCAGTATACATAGTTAGGCAGCTGTCTTATTAAGTCCAAGTGAAAAATATTACAATTTTGTTAATGTTCTTGATGCCATTCCACTTACTATATATAGTCTTCTTGTTATAAGTTTGCTATATAAATGATATATATTGCAAGCCATGGTTTAAAGCAGTACTGCCTCCCTGGGGCTGTATAAATGGCATTTGCTATTTATATTATAGAATGAGGTAAATAATTGAGAAATAATAATTTTGCAAAACATTATAATAATAATGAGGTAAATAATTGAGAAATAATAATTTTGCAAAACCACTAATGAAAACTCCTATAAAAATTTTTCAATTAGAAAGTAGATGCAAGTAAAGAGAAAGATGAATCTTAAATATTATAATATAGAATCAATCGCATGGGAGCTAGTGTAAACTTTCTAAAAAGTAAAATGGAGATTCATGGACATCACCAGAAGACAGTGTGTTGGGATGATAACATATGCACCACGGCCTTTTAAGTGTCCTTTCTTATCGTAAGAATAAGATATAATATCATAAGGCTATATAAAAGTGAAGAGAGAGGCTGATGAAATTTAGGCAATGGGATAATATTCACATTAGTGCTTAATGAAAATAACTTTTCAAATTCTGTTATTTATTCAATATGCTGTTGTTCTCCTTTTTCCTTCCAAGTCATTTGTCATTCTGTAAATACTCAATAATACACAACTATTCACTAGAGAACACTGAAATTACATGCTCTTGCTAATTACTATTAACAGGCAAATGCCCAAATGTAGACCAAGTCCATTTATTGCCTAACAATTATATCCAGCTTTACATGAGTGGTTGCAATTGAATGTCATGAAACAGTATAAGATACCATTCCTTTTTTCTCCATTCTAACCTGTACCAGTGGTTTATCGGCACTGCAGCCTTTCCACCTGAAGGATTTATCATTGTACAAAACTGGGTAAGGATGATTGAATAGAACTTAAATCTTAATTAACCACTAATTGGAAAGAAAATGTGGAATGTCAAATCTGGAGGTTTTTTCCCCCACAATAAAATCTACTTTTTCCTAATAGGCTTAAAAAGCCATTTAATAAACCATTCTTTCTCATAAAATTAATGAGGCATTATCATGAGACAGTTTGACACGTTGGGGGAGCTGAGAATCCCATGGGAAAAGCATGTTGACTCACTGATATGGCACCCTTTTGCAAAGCAGTATGGAATTAAGCTTGAATTTTTATGAAGAAAAACACTGCTAATGGAAAATGAATCCCACTGGGCCAATGTCTTTCCCCCATACACTGCCCTCATTAGATGAAAGAATTTAAGTTTAGCGGAGAGCTCAAGACCTGAATGCTGGAACAATAACATGAGCTACAATAAAAGAATGTGGTGGAATCTGTTGTTTTGATTGCATCTGTATGCAAATGGTTATGTTGACTTCTGTTTCTGAACTTCCTCAAGCGCATCTATGACCTCACATGTCACACTGGGCTTCAGTTCCTCCTTCCAATTCCTGATTTAGACACAGTCCCACCATCATCTTGAAATCTGTACATCTAATGTTGAACTAATTATCTTCCATCCAAATCAGCTAATTCTCCCAAATATGCTTTTTGTAGGAGCTATGCCAGCCTTTCAATTAAGGACAAACATTACACTCTGTATAATCAGTCTCAAGGGGTGAGCACACATGCAATAGCTAAGGCTCCAGTATAGATTGCTAGTGTTATAGTGTTCCTCAGAATTCATACACTCATGTTCTAACCTCTGATGTGGCTGTATTTAAAGATAAATCCTTTAGGGAAGTAATTAAGGTTGAATGAGGTCATAAAGATGGGCTCTAATATGATAGGGCTTATATCTTTCTTAAGAAGAGGAAGTGACACCAGAGATGTCTATTTCTCAGAGTTCACCCAGAGAGAGGTCATGTAAGGAGAAAGAGAGGAGCTGGCTGCCTATAAGCCAGGAATACAGGCCGCCCCAGAAATCAGCACTGATACCTTGATCTTGGTCTTCTAGCCTCCAGACTGTGAGAAAATGAATTTCCATTGTTTCAGCCTCCCAGTCTGTGCTTCATTTTATTTTGTTATAGCAGCCCTAGGTGACTAATAATGACAGAGAGATGATAGATAGATAGATGATAGATAGATAGATAGATAGATAGATAGATAGATAGATGATAGATAGATAGATAGATAGATAGATAGATAGATAGATATAGAGGGAAGGAGGGAATGAGGGAGGGAGAAAGAAAGCAGAAAGACGGAGCAGCATGTCTGGTGCCTGGCGGAGGTCAGAGAGAAGCTGTCAGGTCACATAACTCCAAGGGAAAATACTAACATAAAACAAAATGTGTATGATCCTCCTGGGGCTGTACAGAGCTGTGGCCTTGGGTCAGATGAGGTATTACTGAGAAGTTGGAACCGAGACCAGAAATTTAAGTAAGTCGTTCATGGAAATATAAGGAGTGAAAGGCATTCCATGCAGAAGGCAGAACTTGTGCAAAATTACAGGCACGTGAACAAATATGGCATTTTCAAGATACCTCAGGTCGATGTCTAAGGCTAGATCGAAGGTGTGCAGGAGGGTTCATGTTGAGAACATCTGTGAGCCTTGCTGAGTGAACTGCTGCTGTTTTGTTGTTGGCCTCCACCTAGTTTTGCTCAAAACAAAACACAACCACACCAGGATGATCCAGATTTCCCTCTTTCTTTACTTTTTATGCCACGTTGGTCTCCAAGTCTAGCCATTTATTCCTTTCTAATATTCACCACTTCATCATGTTACTTACTATTCCTGTTAGCACTGTCTGCTCACCATTGGACCATTGTGTGACTCTTGAGGGGCTAGTATGTACTCCTACTGTCTCTGCTTCTGATCCAAGTCGAAGAATGTAATTAGTGTGGTTGAGTATTTTTCAAAGTGATTTTGCAATGATATGACTCTTGCTAACTTGTCAGTGGAGCCATGGAGGCAAAAATTAATTTATAAGGTCAGTGAGTTTTTAAGCAGAAGAGGATTTAAATTGTTGTTTTTTAAAAAATAAAATATAGCTGTAGATAATTTTGATTTCACTGTATTTAAGAAACTAGAAGACATAAGAAGTGATATGCTGCAGATGTATCCACTCGTGGTTTTTTGGATCTTCTTTGGGAGAACATAACTTTTTTACCTGCATATATTCTGAGCAATACATATACCCTGTTCTAGTTATTAAGCTATTTTCACTTAATACCAAACCTACCTGCTTGGATAGAACAGTGCATTAAGTCAAGTCTTATTGATTGATAGGAAATTAATTGGCCTGAATCTAATTTACAGAAAGGTTACCTTTCTGAATGTTTGCATCAGATGTGAACCACATTTTTGCTTTGCCAAAAAAATAGGGAGCACCAGAAGGAGACTGGAAGTCTCTGGGAGAAAGAGCAGACACGTCCCTTCCTGTGGGCTTCCTACCTGTCTGGGATGGTTCCTGTCAGCATCCCCCCCATCCAGGCCTCTTCCCTCTGGCAGCACCTTCGGACAGTAGCAGCTGAAGCCAGCTTACAGTCTTCCCTTCTTCTCCAAACCAGCCTTACAGTGCTTACTCAGAGACACCAGCACTGGGCAGCTAACACTGCCTCCTCTTCCAGAGGCTCAGTCCTTTAAATTTGTCAACTTTAATAATTCCAGCCTCATGCTTCCCTTTGTGCTCTGAGCACTGGAGATGGTAGCTGCCTCCTCTGTTGCTCTCTCTGTGTTATCTCAGCATTTCCTTTTTACCCTTCCAGTTACCCAATTAACAACTTTCTACCTAGATAACACTTATGTCTATAATTCTCACTGTTCAAATAACTAGAATGTGAGTTCAGGTATATAGATATAGATACAAGGAATTGGTTTACATGAATGTCCTAGCCCCCGCACATGGCAAAAGCTGCTGTCCACAGACAGAATTTCTTCTTCATCAGGCAAAGTTCAGCTCCACTCCTAAGGCCTTAGAGCAAACTGAATCAGGACCACCCATATTTAACCTCCCCTACTTCAGAGTCAACTGATTATGGCCTTTAATCACAGCTATACTTTCATGGTAACACCTAGATTGGTAACACCTAGATTGGTATTAGATTGAATTACTGAGGACTGTAGCCCAGCCAAGTGGATACACAGCCAAAGTCCACCACATTGTGATTTTTGTCTTCTCATCCAACCCCAATTCATACAGACCCTCATCTATATGTACAGAGCTGGATTTTTCTGGGTGAACAGATGACAAGAAAGAGGAAAGGCTGGGAGAATTTATCATTCCAAGTCCCCTAAGAGACTACAAAACTAGATCCCTTGTGGGTCTGAAGTGCTGGCTCCAGCTCTTCATCTTGGAATATTATAGAGTGATCAAGAGTTAGGAAGCCTGTTTCTATTCGTGCCTTTGGCTTATTGTATTTAGTTACTGTCCATAAATAATGAAGAATACAATTTAAAGTTTATTGAACAATATTTTTAGTAGAACAGTACAATAAATCAAATCTTCTTGATTGACAGGATATTAATCAACCTGAATGTAATTCACCTTTATCATTCTGAAGGTTGCATTAGATGCAGTAGATGCCTACTTATAGGAAATGCCTTAAAATTGGATGTATTTTTATTCACTTATTGTTTTGATCTCAGGCAAAATACCTGGCAAATTCTTTGGCATTTAGTTTCCCTATTTATCTCTTGCATTAGTCTGGGTTTCTTTTTTTTTAAGATTTTATTTATTTATTCATGAGAGAGGCAGAGACATAGGCAGAGGAAGAAGCATGATCCCTGCAGGGAGCCTGATTTGGGACTCTATCCCAGCACTCTGGGATCATGCCCTGAGCCAAAGGCAGACACTCAACCACTGAGCTGCCCAGGCATCCCTATTCTGGGCTTCAAATGGGATAATGCACATAAAGAGTCTCTGTGAACACAGCAAACCTTTTTTTTTTTTTTTTTTTTGCTTCAGGATCAGTAACTAGGATTTCAAAAAGAGGACCATATAGTTCTGTTTTCTCTATTCTAATATTTTAACTCATTATTTTTTCTGTTTCCATCTTGAGAAGCTTCATTGCATCTCTGGATTTATATGTTGGACCTACTAGTCTAATAAAAATCATTTAAGATATCATTTCCTTTGGAAGGCGGTTATACAAAGATTTATTACTTTGATTTCCTAGATTCATTTTTCAGAATCATAGACATGACATGGAGAGGTTATTTAGCTTCTATTAAGTACCTAGTGCTCCTAAGTAGCATTTACAGAGCTGGTGACTCAAAATTAGATCTGAGAGACCAAAGGAAAAACTAACCTTCACTCCAACCCATCCTTTACTAATGCTCTGAAGATAAATGCACTTAAACTCTGGCTTTATTCCATCTGGTCCCCATGCTGACATTACTGTGGTCTCTGAGCTATAGCATGGAGAATAATTTCCTGTCTGCTGAGACTATGGTATCAGAGAATATGGAATATGAATCTATTCAATATTTCCTTCTGGGAAAATTAGTCCATTTTCTTCTAGGTTTTGTTTCTGAAATATTCAACCTGGTAGACCCAAAACACTAGAGAGGACACATTTTTTTTTCCTGACGTGTAGCCATTTACTCATACATACCCAGAAGTGATGAGATACTGGAATGAAAAACTAAGGAAGGGGCAGTTTTGAGATGCATGAGATGAGTTTGCTAGGATATCATAACAAAATACCACGGACTGGTTGACATGAACAATAGGAATTAATTTTCTTACATGATTGGAGGTTAGGAGTCCAAGATCATTGCAGGTTTGGTTTCTTTCTCCTTGGGCCTCTGTGCCTGGCTTACAGATGGGTTCCTTCTTGCTGTGTCTGCACATGAGCTTTCTTTGGTGTGTGGACATCCCCAGTATCTCCTTGTGTGTGTCCAAATTTCATCTTATAAGTGCACCAGCAGATTGGATTAAGACTCAGCCAAACAGCCTCATTTTAACTTAATCACCTCTTTAAATAAAGGCCTGTCTCTAACTACAACCACATTCAGAGGTGTGAGGGTTAGGGCTCCAACATATAAATTTTGTGGGGACACAATTCAACTCATATTGGCTATGACTTACACATAGTTCAGTATTAGTTATTATGATAATGTGCTTTGTCACTTAATTTTTAAAACAACTGGTCAATATGTGCTCTATTCTTTATCCCCCTGCAAAAGTGAGAAAATCCATGTTAAGTGAAGTTAAGGATTTGGCAGGATCAATGTTTCATGGCTGGTAAAATGTTCTCTTATCCCAAAAGAGATGAAAGAAAATGGCAGACTTAGAGAAATTCTGTCCATGAATTGGGAAACATTGTAAGGAGTCAAGGAAACAAGTTGAACTCTAATTTCACATCACTTACTGAAAATTTTCTATAGTTTTGGCTTATTCAGGATTCTACTTCAGAAAGGCTGATCATGACAGGAAAGTTTCCTCTAATTCAGACTTACTTTCTGTAGTCATCCTTCAGAGGACTGCTCTTGGGTTACTAAAGCCATGTCTCCAGTATGTGTAAGAACCTGGGAATGTATGTTCCCTCCACCCAGGTTGGTCCATTTGCCAGTGACCAACTAGAACCCAATCAAGAAGTCCAGTTCCCTGCCCAAGGCAGGACAAACCCTGAAATTTAATTTACATTTCAAAGATCCCTCAGACATCAGGCTGGGGCTTTGCTAGGAATTTCACTTTTGCTTGGTTTCTTGTCCTTTTCAGCTCTGGCTGCCTCGTCCTTATTAGTTTCCCATGGCAGCATGTCCTCACTAAATTACTTGCATAAAAACCTTTGATGTAGGGTCTGATTCTGGGTCACCTTCTGTGGCTAAATCTTGTTCTAAATCATTCCAGTTCTTTAGAGGTAACAACGAATTAAATCAAATCCCAATACTGTGGTACAAAGGGATTAGAACAGGACACCTGGGTTTAATTCCTGGCTCTATCCTTTACCAGCTTAATGACTGGATCATTTATCACTCATTCCAGTGCAAAAGAAATAAAATCAACCCAAGCCGACTTTACAAAAGGGAATTTGTTCATTTATATAACCCCTACTGGGCAGTAACTCAGACTTCAGGCCTAACTGATGCCATTAGGAGACTGTCTCATTCGTTTTGACTTTTTTTTTTTTTTTTTTTTTGTGCATTGTGGGCTCCAGGTTTACCCCTTATCAGCTCAGCAACCTCCCCAGAATGAGGGTACCTCTTTTCCCAAAGCATCATCATTTACCCTGGGATTTATTCAGATTACTCCAGTTTAGGACATAAACCTACCCTTGAACCAGGCTTCTGTTTTCTATGGTCTTGAGCAGATTTCCTTTCCTGAAACCAGGAGAGGGTTGTTTTCAACTAAATTATTGACTGAGGACAGGAAGATATGACAGGTTCCTTAAAGGAAAACTGGAGTGTAAGGAGAAAGACAAATGAATCCTGAGCAGACAAAATTAGTTCCTACAGCAGGCTTGCACAAGATAATTAACATTTATGAACCACTCTAATCTTACTATTAATTGGAGATAATTATAGTATCTATTGCATGAACTGGCTTTGATGATTAAATTATGTAATATAGAAAAAGTTCTAAGCACAGCGCCTGGTACATAATTGTTGCTCAATAAATTATTAGTAGTACAGCATTGAGGGAGTTACATTTGGGCATCTCAAGGTCCCTTCTATCTAAACCATTTCATTATTCTGTTATAGGTTTTGAATAACGAAATCAGATTTGAGGAAATAAATGAAGACAAAATTTATGCCCTGGAGTAGCAAAGGCTGCCAGGAGCAAGTCTGGAAGTGTTTACAGTTACCAAAGAAGGCAATATTAATGTGAAACTCTATTATGGATATAGTTGTGACTATATAGCATTACATAAAGATCAAGAATCACATTTTATTCTTCAGTGGTGGTGGGCATTATTGGAAAGAAAAAATGTTTAGGGAGATAGACAAATGTTAAATTTGTATACTTATATACTTCACTTAACTCTCACTAAATTGTTGAGTAAATAGTAACAAAATATGAGATATATAGAATTTTTTCCTGATTTTTATGTGGATGGTATGGGATCAACAAGGAGCAATGTGTATGGCCCTTAAAAGAAAAAAATAAAATTTCCTTGCATTAAAGTGAGGGTCAATTTTATCATTCTATAAAATAGTGTACTAGGAGACAGTAAGAAACAAACTTTTTCATACTTTTGTTTTCTGGTTGAACTCTGAGGTGTCATTAATCCTTTTTTTATAAATTTTTAAAATCTTTTTATTTTTAAAATATTTTTTACTTATTTATTCATAGAGACACAGGCAGAGGGAGAAGAAGGCTCCACGCAGGAAGCCCGACATGGGACTCTATCCTGGGTCTCCAGGATCATACCTCCGGCTGCAGGCGGCGCAAAACTGCTGCGCCACCGGGCTGCCCTCATTAGTCCTTTTCTTGATTGAATGCGAATATATTTAAACTATAACATACCAATTGCCTCTACAGTGTTTGTTCTTCTTTCTTGAAAATAAAACCTTAACAGTTAAATTTTTAATCCTTTAATATTTAAAATATTTTAACAATGATTATTTTTACCTTAGAAGAACATAGAAGAGGGAAATAAGCTAGAATAATAGTCTTATCTTTCTTATTTTTGCTTCAAACCTCTGAAAAATCTGCATTTCATTCTGAAAGATATTTTGTACAACTTTCTGGATAATACAAACTATTTCTCTTAAATTTATCTTTAATATAAAGGTATGTCCTTTTCACCTTGGGAGAAATATATTTTCCTTTTTGGGGTGGGGGGGAATATATTTTCTGTTTTTTTTTTTTTTAAGATTTTATTTACTTATTCGTGAGAGACATACACACACTCACAGAGGCAGAGACAGAGGCAGAGGGAGAAGCAGGCTCCATTCAGGGAGCCCGATGTGGTACTGGATCCCAGGAATCTGGAATCATGCCCTGAGCCAAAGGCAGACGCTCAATCTCTGAGCTACCCAAGTGTCCCTATGTTTTCTGTTCTTATAATATTTTCCCTTCTTGTCTCTGGGTAATGTTATCGCATTTATTTTGAAAAGAAAAAAATATTTGGTCATATACCCAGGAATACCCATATAAATGTGGCATTTGGTGTTGTGTTGAGTCGGGAAAGATCAGGAAATGATGAACATGTGCCAGTTTTCCCATTAGTGATAGGCTTACAGCTAAAAAGCCTCTTTCCTGCTGACAGTCAGGCATGCATCATTGGAGAGTGGGAAAAAAATGTTTCTATAGATTTTTTTTTAACCTTGAAGTCTTTTTTTCTATCATGCATATGAATAGATAAAACATTTATTAAAATGGTTTGTGATATGGAATTACATGCAGATATTAAAAAGCACGATATAGGTCTCCATGTAATGTTATGCAAACTCCAAAATGAGTGAAAAAGTAAAGTACCAAACAGGTAGGTGGCATGGTCTCATAAATAGAAAATATAGTAATATGATTATTGATATGCTGAATAATTTTTAAGGGATAACAAGTTCTGGAAAAAATTGCTCACCTTCAGGAAGAAGTAACTCTAGGCTCAATGTTTAGTGTGTACCATTTCTTTGTTGTTGTTAAAATATAATGTTAAATAAAATGTAACATGAAAGTATAGACAATAGTATAATAATCCCTTATTATTCATCATTCATATTCAATAGTTATCTGAATTTTCCACACTTGTGTTTTCTTTTGTTTATCTTTTATATTTTATATTTGAAATTTTTAAAGATTTTATTTATTTATTCATGAGAGACACAGAGAGAGAGGCAGAGACACAGGCAGAAGGAGAAGCAGGCTCCATGCAGGGAGCCCAATGTGGGACTCGATTCTGGAACTCCAGGATCGTGACCTGAGCCAAAGGCAGATGCTCAACTGCTGAGCCACCCAGGCATCCCTTGAATTATTTTTAATGTATGTTCCAAATATTACATCATTTCGTCATTTCACTTGCATATCCATAGTACTATTATCTTTCCTAAAGCAATTAACAATAATTTTTTCTTAAGACTTTTTTGAAAAAGATTTATTTACTTATTTTTGAGAGAGAGAGCATGAACAGGAAGGGCAGAAATGGAGAGAGGGAGAGAGAATCCCAAGCCGACTCCACCCCAAGCACAGAACCCAACTGGGAGCTCCATCTCATGACTTCCAGATCACAATCTGAGCTGAAACCGAGAGTTGAATGACCAACCCACTGTGCCACCCAGGCACCCCTTCAGACTTTATTTTTTTTTTAAGATTTATTTATTTATTTATGATAGACATAGAGAGAGAGGCAGAGACACAGGCAGAGGGAGAAGCAGGCTCCATGCCAGGAGCCCAACATAGGACTCGATTCCAGGACTCCAGGATCATACCCTGGGCTGAAGGCAGCGCTAAACCGCTAAGCCACCCAGGAATCTCCTTCAGACTTTATTTTTAAGACAGTTTCAGGTTCACAGCAAAATTGAGATGAAGTTACAGATATTTCTCAGACATTCCATTCCTCCATCAAGTGTAGCCTCTCCCATTATCAACGTCAAATTCCAGAGGGAGACATTTGATACTGTACATTTGTTACAATCCATCAACATATCATTATGACCTAAAGCCCACAGTCTACGTTCGTATTCATTCTTGATGCTGTCTGTTCTATGACATGTACAATGTATAATGTATAATGACAACTGTAAAATGACATGTATCCATCATTATAATATCACAGAGAGTATTTTCACTACCCCAAATATTTTCTGTGCTGTGCCTATTTATCCCACACCATCCACCCCACCACTCCCTGACCCCAGCCTGGGAACTACTGATCTTTTCACTGTCTGCATGGTTTTGCCTTTTTTAGACTATCATAGAGTTGAAAATGATATAGTGTGTAGCCTTGTCAGATTGGCTTGTTTCACTTCTAATATGTATTTAAGACTCCTCCATATCTTTATATGGTTTGACAGTTCATTCCTTTTTATTGCTGAATAATATTCCATTGTCTGGATGTACCATGGTTTATTTATCCATTCACGTACTGAAGGACATCTTAGGTGCTTCCAAGTTTTGACAATTATAAATAAAGCTGCTATAAACATCCATATGCAGGTTTTTGTGTGGATATATTTTGCAACTCTTTGGGTATGTACCAAAGAGCACAATGGCTTGATAGTATGGTAAGAGTATGCTTAGCTTTGTAAGAAACTGCCAAACTCTCTTCTGAAGTGGCTCTACCATTTTTCACTCCCATCAGGAATGAATGACAGTTTCTGTTGCTCCACATCACACCACCATCTGGTGTTGTCAGTGTTCCAGGTTTTGGCCATTCTGGTTAGTATGTAGTGGTATATTATTGTTGTTTTGGTTTTTAAAATTTTTTTATTTATTTGTTTGTTTATTTATTTTTGTTGTTTTAATTTGCATTTACCTGATGACATATGATGTGGAGCATCTTTTCATATGCTATTTGTCATCTGTACCTCCTTTTTGGTGTAGTGTCTTTGGCCTATTTTTTAATTGGGTTGTTTGTTTTCTTATTGTTGAATTTTAAAAGTTCGTGTATTTTGGATAGCAGCCCTTTTTCAGTCATACCTTTTACCAAATATTTTTCTCCCAGTCTGTGGTTTGTCTTTTAATTCTCTTGATGCTATTCTATGCAGTGCAGAAATTTTTAGTTTTAATGAAGTTCAGCTTATTAATTATTTCTTTCATGCATCATGCCTTTGGTGTTTTATCTATAAAGTTATTGCTACCCCCAAAATCATCTAGATTTTCTCCTGTTATCTTCTGAGAGTTATATAGCTTGGTGGTTTACATTTAGGTCTATGATCCATTTTGAGTTAATTTTTGTGAAAGTTGTAAAATCTGTCTCTAAATCATTTTTTGTAATAGATGTTCAATTGTTCCAACAGCATTTGTTGAAAAACAATCTTTGCTCTATTATATTACTTTTGGTCCCTTGACATATATCTACTGATTATATTCATGCTTGTGACTAGACTTTTTATTCTGTTCCACCAATGTATTTGTCTATTCTTTTGCCAATACCACAAACTGTCTTGATACAGAAGTCTTGAAGTTGGATACTATCAGTTCTCCAATTTTGTTCTTCTACTTTCATATCAGGTTGATTATTCTGGGTCTTTTGCCTCTTCATATAAACTTAGAATAAGTTTGCCAATACTGACAAATTAACTTGCTGGGATTTTGTTTGGATTGCATTGAATTTATAAACCAAAGTAGAAGGAACAGACATCTTGACAATATTGAGTCTTACTATCCATGAACATGGATTATCTCTATTTATTTAGCTCTTTAGTTTCATTCATCAGAATTTTGTAGCTCCCCTCAGATAGATCTTGTACATATACTGTTAGATTTATACCTAGTATTTCACTTTTTGAGGTGCTAATGTAAGGATATTGTATTTTCAATTTCAAAATTCACTTATTCACTGCTGGTTTATAGGAAAGCAATCGACTTTTGTACATTAACCTTGTATCCTGCAAACTTGCTATAATCACTAAAATTAATTTCAATTTGGGGGAGGATTGGTCAAGTCTTTGGGATTTTCTACATAGACGATCATGTTATCTGCAGATAAGGTTTTAAATCATTCTTCTGAATCTGTATATATCTTTTATTTCCTTTTCTTGCTTTATTATATTAACAAGGACTTTTAGTACATGTTGAAAATGGTGAGAAGTGACATTTTCTTCTGTACCTAATCTTAGTAGGAAAGCTTCAAGTTTTCCACTATTAAGTATGGTATCAGCTGTAGGGATTCTATAGATATTTCTTACTAAATTGAGAAAGTTCCCCTTTTCCTATTTTACTGAGAATATTTTATCTATTCCTTTTTTTGTCTTTTGAGTATAGTTGACATTGTATGTGCAGCTTAGTGATTTGACAAGTTTATATGCTATGGTATGTTCATAAGTGTAACTACCATCTGTCCTGTTACACTGCTATTACAATATTATTGCCTGTGTTCCTTATGCTGTGCCTTTTATTTTATGACTTATTCATTCTATAACTGGAAGCCTATTTCTCCATCTATCCTTCATCCATTTTGCCCATTCCCCTAACCCTTATCTATTCCTCTTGTATGACTTTTAGTAGACTGTGTTTTTCAAGAAAATGGTTCATTTCAACTAATTTATCAAGTTTGTGGACATAGAGTTGTTTATAGTATTCTTTTATTATTCTTTTTAATTTCCATGAGATATGTAATAATGTCACCTCTTTAATTTATATCAGTAACTTGTATCCTCTTTCCTTTTATCCTTAGTTAGCCTGATTAGAGGCTTACCAATTTTAAAAGAACCAGCTTTTGGTTTGCTGATTTTCCCTATTGATTTCTTCTTTTCAATTTCATTGATTTCTGCTCTCTCTCTTTTTTTTTTCTTTTGCTTACTTTGTGTTTTATTTGCTCTTTGTTTCTAGCTTCCTAAGGTGGAGATTTAGATCTTTCTTCTTTTCTAATATATGAATTAATTTCTCTCTAAGTACTGTTTTCACTTTATTATAACATTTTTGATAGCTTGTGTTTTCATTTTCATTTAGTTTAAAATATTTTTACTTGGGCTGTTGTTTTATTTTGATGTTTCTTTTTTGACCTGTGTGTTATTTAGAATTGTGTGGTTTAGCTTCCATGTGTTTTGAGTTTCTCCAGTTGTCTTTCTCTTACTGAATTGTAGTTTAATTCCTTTGTGGTCTGAGAGGAGGCACTGTATAAGTTATAGTTTTAAAATGTTTAAGGTACATAGCTCAGAATGTGGTCTATCTTGGTGATGTTCCATGGAAACTTGAGAAGAATGTGTATTCTGCTGTTGTTGGATGAAGTAGTCTTTAGATGTCAATTTCCTCTAGTTGATTGACGGTGTTATTGAGTTATAGAGTATTCATCTATTTCTCCTTATAGTTCCATCAGTTTTTCTTTCATGTAGTCTGATGATCTGTTATTGGGTGCATGCATGCACATTAGAGATTGTTATATCTTCCTGGATAATGGATCTTATCAATATTATATAATGACTGTTTTTATCCTTGATAACTCTCCTCACTTTAACATCTGCTCTATTTGAAAAAAAATTTTTTAAAGATTTTATTTATTTATTCATGAGAGACACAGAAAGAGAGAGGCAGAGACACAGAAAGAGGGAGAAGCAAGCTCCACGCAGGGAGCCTGATGTGGGACTCAATCCTGGGTCTCCAGGATCACGCCCTGGGCCAAAGGCAGGTGCTAAACCACTGAGCCACCCAGAGATCTCTCTATTTGAAATTAATATAGCTGTTCTTGCTTTCCCTTGGCTACTGTTAGCATGGTATATTTTTCTTCAATCATTTACTTTTAATTTATTTGTATTTGGGATCCCTGGGTGGCGCAGTGGTTTAGCGCCTACCTTTGGCCCAGGGCACGATCCTGGAGACCCGGGATCGAATCCCACATTGGGCTTCCAGGTGCATGGAGTCTGCTTCTCCTTCTGCCTATGTCTCTGCCTCTCTCTCTCTCTCTCTCTCTCTCTCTGTGTGACTATCATAAATAAATAAATAGATAGATAGATAGATAGATAAATAAATAAATAAATAAATAAATAAAATAATAATAATTTATTTGTATTTATATTTAAAGTGGATTTCTTATAGACAACTTATAGTTGGGTCATGTTTCTTAATCCATTTTGACAATCTCTGTCTTTATTTTATATATATTTTATTTGTTCATGAGAGATACAGAGAGAGAGAGAGGCAGAGACACAGGCAGAGGGAGAGGGAGAAGCAGGCTCTCAGCAAGGAGCCCCATGCAGGATTCAATCCTGGATTCTGGGATCAGGCCCTGAATGGAAGGCAGACGCTCAACCGCTGAGCCACCCAGGCATCCCAATCTCTGTCTTTTAATTGGTACATTTAGAAAATTGACATTCAAAGTAATTATTGATATAGTTAGATTAATATATGTTACAGTAACAGTATGTTACTGTTTTTTATTTGTTGCTCTTATTCTTTGTTCTTATTTAGTTTTCCATTCTTTTTATGCCTCTTGTCTTAATTTTTTTTTTTTAAGATTTTATTTATTTATTCATGACAGACACACAGAGAGAGAGAGAGGCAGAGACACAGGCAGAGGGAGAAGCAGGCTCCATGCAGGGAGCCTGGCATAGGACTCGATCCCAGATCTCCAGGATCACACCCTGGGCTGAAGGCTGCGCTAAGCCGCTGGGCTACCGGGACTGCCCGCCTCTTGTCTTTACAATGATCTTTTGAATTTTCTCTCCTTTTTAAATCAATTTCATATATATATTAGTGGTTGCCTTGGAGTTTGCAATATGCTTTTACAACTAATTCAAATCCACTTTAGAATAATACTTCATAGGTAGCATGAGAACCTTGTAATAAATAATCCTAAAATCCTAATTCCTCCCTCTTATTCCCTGTATGATTGCTATCATGTATATTTACAAATAGACACCTTCAGTAGAAGAAAATTATTAGATTGGTTGGAATTGGGTATTTCCTTTCCCCTGGGTCAGTTAAACTGTGAAAATATTCCAGAAGTTTAGGCTCTGGTTAACTAGTTTCTCCTGAGAGCAGGCTTTTTTTTTTTTTTTTTTTTTTTTTAAGATTTTATGTTATTCACAAGAGAAGCAGAAAGAGGGGCAGAGACATAGGCAGAGGGAGAAGCAAGCTCCCCGCAGTGAGCCCAATGCAGGACTCCATCCCAGGACCCTGGGATCATGACCTCAGCCAAAGGCAGATGCTCAGCCACCAAGCCACTTAGGCAACCTTAATGTTACTTCTCTTATATTTACCATTGTCATTAAGATATCTTAATCTAGAGCAGTGACTTCTGCCTTTTTACTTTTTACAACCTTAACTTGTTAAAGAACTAAGTTACTTTACTGTACAATGTCTCACAATTTGGATTTATATGTTCACTTCTTCATAGTATCATTTAATTTGTACTTCTATCCCCCATAATCCTGAGAACTGTCTAAAACTCAGGTAGAGATTCAGGTATGTTGGCTTCTAAAACGAAAACTAAAGGCATTTAAAGAATATGGTTTCAGTAAATTACTTTATGGATTTATTAGAGGTTCAGCTCTGATTCTGGCTCTGCTAGGTGCATACTCAAATGTCTAGCATGTGTAAAGTGATTCATGATACTTCCTTCTCCTGCAGGAAGTTACTCATGATGAGCATAAGAATTTGGAAAGTTTTGGCACTACCAGTTATAAAAGCATTCATTCCTAGACATTGTCATAGGGGGACTTTGAAAATCTGAAAGTCCCTTGTCCAACAGTTGTCAAATTTTGGGTAGTTGAGATGTAATAAGCAAATTCCTAGAAAATATCAGAAATACCAAGGCTAAAATTTATTTATTGTTTATAGCATGACTACTCTTTCACTTAGCAAGTCATAGTTACTTCAAATGAGCCTTTTTGGAAAGCAAATTCATTTTTTTTGAGATGTATTTATTTATTTTAGAGAGAGTGAGAACAAGAGGGGGGAGGGGCAGAGAGAAAGGGAGAGAGAAAATCTCAGGCAGACTCCCCACTGAGTGCAGTGCCTGATGTATGGCTCAATCTCACAATCCTGAAATCATGACCTGAGCTGAAATCAAGAGTTGGATGCTTAACAAACTAAGCCATCCAGGCACCCTAATATTCATTTCTTTTATTTTTATTTTATTTTTTTTTTATTTTTATTTTTTTTATTTTTTATTTATGATAGTCATACAGAGAGAAAGAGAGAGAGGCAGAGACACAGGCAGAGGGAGAAGCAGGCTCCATGCACCGGGAGCCTGATGTGGGATTCGATCCCGGGTCTCCAGGATCGCGCCCTGGGCCAAAGGCAGGCGCCAAACCGCTGCGCCACCCAGGGATCCCTATTCATTTCTTTTAAAGTAAAGCATTTATTCATTTACTTAGTCAGCTGCTTGTCCATTCATTAATAATAATTAAATGCCCATTTAGTGCAAAGTACAGTGGTAGGCATTGGGAAAAGAGACAACAAATCCCTACAATTATTTAAACATTTTTCAATTTAGTTAAAAATAGTAACATTTAATATACAACATACAAAACTGAACAAGACTGACTTTGCTATGATACAAAAAAATGTTAAACATATCACCTGCTCTCCTGATATTTTAGTCTAGTGGTTGGGATAGATACATCCATGTCATTATAGAACAAGCTGCAGTAAAATAGAGAGACAAGAACTATTGATATAAAAGAGTGACTGAGATCATTTCTAACTAAAGTCTCTGAGCCTTTCATTTTATTAAAACTTTTAATTGATGGCAATAGAATGTTTCAAGTAACTGTGTTGATATTCTTTACACATATGTATTAAAAAATTGGGGTTGTGTTCAAAAGGGCATTCATCGCAAAGTTTTGAACATTTTTTTAAAATATTAAGAATATTTTTTAATTTAAAGCATGAGAGACTGATGAATAAACCTCTGGTCTATTCTTTCTCCTCTTCATACTCAATTTTTATTTAAATAGGAAAGGTAAAAATAAGTAACTCACCATTTCTATCCTCCAGGACAACTACTACTTGTGCACATAGTGTGTATCTATGGGTATATGATCATAAACTTTTAGTTTTATTGAAATGAATTATAGACCTAGTGCATTTAATTTTTGACAAATAAAAATTGTATACACTTAATAGGTACTTGTTTTAATACACATATATATTGTGAAATGAATGATCACTACAATCAAGGTAATTACCATATATATCACCTCATGTAATTACCCCTTCCCTTTCTTTGTGGTAAGAGCATTAAGATCTACTCCTCATAGAAAATTTCAGATATACAATAAAAAGAATGAAATAAATTCTCAAGCTAAAGAATATAATGAAATGAAAAAAATATAATGAATGAAATGAAAATGAGTGTATTTTTGAGTAGAATGGTTTGTTACTTTTTCACTGGTGCTTTATCATTTAAGTCAATGCTCTTAAGAGATAAGTGATATAGGTTTTGGGGGTTTTTTGTTTTGTTTTGTTTTTAGTTTGTTTTTCTGTTACATGAAATTCTCCTCCCACCCTCTTCCCCTTTTATTCCAGAACTATATTCAGTGAGAGGGGCAGGCTGAGTGAGCCTGTGGGAAATAGATAAATATCAGATTGAAGACATTGCTGCAAACTCATTATCCAGGAAAATAATGTAGTGGTTTTATACAGAAACTTGACCAGGGACTAGTAAATTTTTGAATGAATAGAGTGAGGTACTGAAAACAAATATAGAGTCAAAGTCCCAGATCTCTGGGTTTTGTGGGTTTTTTTTTTTTTTTTTTTTTTTGTCTAACACAGAACTTGTAACCCACAGAAGCAGATTTTGCTAGGCATCCTGACATAATTAGACAAAAGTAGAGACAAGCACAGGCTCACACTACTCCACTTTATTTTCATTAACTGGCACTACCTGACACTGAGTATGAGCAATCACATTTTGGACTTTCAGAGTAGTAGCATGGTGTAAGAGAAACAGCCTTAAATATCTGAGAAAGTAAGTGTTTAAGACCTGGTTTAGCCTCTCATTAGCTCTGCAGACATGGGTAAGTCACTTAAATGCTCTGAACATCACTTTATTTGAGTGCAAAATGGATTGAGAATACTTTAAAAGCCTGTTGTGAGAATCACATAGGATCATGAAAGTAAAAGAAGTCTGAAAGCTATAAAAAAAAATTAGGTGTTACAATCTATCCTCTTGGTAATATGTTTTGGACAAATTTTCTTTTCAAATAAAGGTTTTATTGTTTCTTTTTGTCACTAGAAATGTTCACCTACTAGAAGTAAAAATAGATATAGATACTTCCCTTTAATAGATTACAGTGTGAAGGATGTCAAATGCAGGTGGTGTTGATGAGGCTGAATTAAAGTAATCACAGGTGTGGGCACTCATCTGGGAAGTGGCAAAGGGTTAATGAGTTTAGAATATCAGCTTCTCTTCTGTCAAATAAGGAGGTTACCAACTATGAAGTTAGAGTTCAGAATCTGAGCAGAGGTTGAGGGAAGAATGAGCAGATAAATTTGGAAAGGAAAAACAGAATCTGGCTGAAGTAGGAGAGCAGACAGAGAGAGAAACAGAGAAAGGAAGAGGGGAAATGGGGAGAAAGAGAGGGAGAGAGAGGAAAGTGGAAGAAATAGGACTTTGGGTGCTATTGGTAATCTGTAGAGCTAAACCATAGTTTCTCAACTTTAGATGCAAGCTGGAATCACCCATAACACTAAAAATACTGATAGCCTGTGTTTCATTCCCAGAAATTCTGATTTAATTGGTCTGGGGTGGATTCTTTAAAAGTGCTTCAGGTGACTCTGATCAGCAAAGCTGAGAACTACTGAACCAACCAATGCTTCTCTAACCTAAATGGACATACAGATGACCTTGAAAATGCAGGTCTGAAATGGAGCCTGAGATTCCAGTTCCTAACAGGCTCCTAACAAGCTTTCTCTAACTTCTAGATAGGTTTTAGTGAGGTAACTGAAAAAGTAATAAAATGATGATGATGACAGCTAACATATAATGAATGCTGTTGGGGAGGGAACATTTTTCTTTATTCTCTAAAGTTCTTCTAGCTGGTGTAAGAATCAAATTGACCTGAGAGAGACAGATTGAGTAGAAAATCAAATTGAATTACTATGCACAGGCAATCCATATAAACATAAGAGATTCCAAAGACAGGTAAAACCAGGCATATATGTCATCCTGAACTAAGGAGAAAGGGAGTAAGGGTCTGGGGCTTCCGAGGGAATAAAGGCAATTCACAGGAAGAATGGAAAGAGTAGACACTTGGTAAACAGTTGTTTGCTGAGCCATCCAGAAGCAATGGGACGTATAGAGGGATTTAAATTACCAGACTTTGCAACCTTCTTCCTTGTCTACCACCTCTAGTTCATATCATAAGGTGTTATCCATGATATCATCTAGATAGGTGAGACCTATCTATGGTGATAGGTCTCTTTCAGGATCATGTCTTCTATCTAAATTTTTTAGGCATTTAGGTAGAAGGCCAAGACATCCTGAGTCTTTTGGGCCTTGACTGTTTTCAATTCAAAATAATCTGCATGCGAAAGTGACACATCTTGGGGCAACTTGTGCTGAATCCCTAAATATGTGCCAGATACTGTGCTGCATGTTTCCAGCATTAACTTGTTAAAATCCCCAGGACAACCTAAATGGGGTTGGTATTATTATTAACCTGGTTTTACAAATGAAGGAACTGAGACTTAAAAAGTCAGATATCTAACTTTGGAAACCTGGTAAATATATTTGATTCTGGTAGTCTGACACTGAGCATCTGCTCTTAGTAACTCTATCACCCTGACTTTGAAATGATTCTGTAGCCTTACTTTTTAAAGTAAGTTACTTTTAAATGTTAGATACACCACAGGAAAGAAAATCTGAAAGAAAGAAGCAAACCTGCAAAGCATCTGAAATTCTAGTGCAGCTATAAATAAGATTAAAACTTAAAACCTGTGTCATGGCTTCTGGCTTTGGGAACAGCTAGGAGTAACATGAGAATTGTTGCAGAGAAAGTGTCAGTACTTCATTCTGGATAAGTCAAGTCATAGATTTTGCCAAGATTAACAGTCATGGTCTCAACTTTGCTTATTATATCATGTGGGTAAATTTAAAAATCCTATAACCTAGGTCACATCCCAAACTAAATAAATCAGACTAAGAGTAGGACCTATACATTAGCATTTGATAAAGCGTCTCAGGGATTCCAAATTGCTGTAAAGATTGCTGATTACTGGGAGGAAATTGATGCCACTGATAATAGAGTCCAAATGTCACATTCCTGGGCAGCTTATTCTAGCAGCTAGAGCTGTTTTATTATTTTTTTTCTCTGAGCCTCCCTGGCTTCTATCTCTACCTCTCTGAGAACATTGACCACATTCTGCCTTTAAACTGGGTATTTGTCCCTTTGATCAACTATTTTTTGGGGAAGTAGTTAACAAAAAGGTTTTTTCCTAGATAGTGTCCCCCAAAAAAGTCATCTTAACAAAGGATTCCATGGTCAAAGCAACTGTATTAACATGGTAACTTCCTCCAGTGACAGTTGGTCCACCCGGTGTGCAGCAAGCCAATAAAAACTGACACCAAGGGGATCCCTGGGTGGCTCGGCGGTTTGGTGCCTGCCTTTGGCCCAGGGTGCGATCCTGGAGCCCCGGGATCAAGTCCCACGTTGGGCTCCTGGCATGAGCCTGCTTCTCCCTCTTCCTGTGTCTCTGCGCCTCTCTCTCTCTGTGTCTGTCATAAACAAATAAATAAATAAATCTTTAAAAAAAAAACTGATAACCAAGATTTTGCAGTGAAGAAAAATAGGCAGTTTATTGCTGTGGTGTCACCCAGGGGAACAGAGTTAATACCCCAAAGTCCTGAATTCCCAGGTGGCAGCCAAGTGAGGATATTTAGGGACAAAATTTGAATCATGTGTCTCCTGAAACAGTAGGCATCATTGACTGGAGGCCCATGAGGTCATGCTAGCAGGTGCTCTGGTACCACTTCATCTGATCCTCGGGAGGTCTTTTCTCTCTTGAGAAAGACTTGGAATCTGAAAAAATATCTTAATTCCTTATATTAGAAGTTTCACTAAGTATATTTGATGATTATCTGTAAGCTAGTGAGGTTGCATTCCTATAGGTTCCTTGGCCAGTCCAGCCATGCCTGGGAGCAATATGACCTCTAGTGTTCATTCTTTCATCCCAACTGACAAGGTGGATGCCAAATTCATCATTGTGTGCATATCACTCTCTTAGAGACCACCAATGAATACTGTATTTAAAAGCTCTAAGATGTTCTGTAATAAGGAAGCATCTTTAGTTTTGTTTACCTAGAATATTCCAAAATTATTTGAAGATAAAATACTTTTGATATTCTGTTTTTATATGTTATTTAATGTAACCTTTCTTCCTCTACTTGCTGGATTCTATGAGGGCTTCCTAGGCCATGAGGAATGAGCTATTAGTTTATTGCACAATATGTGAACCAGGATTATAGGGAGGAGCATTTAAAAAAAAAATAGATCTTTCTACAGCTCTCAAGGTTTGCTTCTTCCCTTTTTTTTTTTTTTTTTTTAATCTAGCGTCTACTCACACTCTTAAGATAATGATTCTCAAACCTGGTTGCACAATAGAAACCCTGGGAGCTGAGGCCCAGATATGTTTTATTTATTTTTAAGGTCTGTGAGTGCTTCCACAGTGCAGCCCCAGTTAAGAAACACTGCCTTAGAAGGGATCCACACTATATTTTTCACATTCGTTATTATTAACTGCTTTATTTAAAACCTTGGGCTTGAAAGGCCTTGATGATGTTTGTTGTCTGTTTCCAACAAAGAGGGTTTACTTCTGCTGGAAGAAGCACAATTGAAAATCATGAGACAGTGAGGTTCCTACCCTGACCCCTTATACTCAGCAACAAACTCATTTACATGTGTGAAATGCTGTGATACCCATTTGTACATAATGGTCTCAGGAAAGAAAAGAACCTCATTCCTGCCTGTGGCCAGGTGAGTCAACAAAGTAGCTGTTGGTACTTTATTTAAGATCTCTGGAAGAACCTGCAACCAATTCTCTGAGCAGTTACATGGTCAAAGAGGGCAGTGGTATATGCATGAATACTGCTTTCTAACTTTATTTTTGAATATAAAGGACAAAATATTTGCTAAAAAGTTAAATTCACCAGTATTTCAGACTTTATTTCCAGTATCTGAAGTGATCCTATGATTTCCAAAATGTGAAAAGGATTTTCCTGCCTTTCCTTTAACTCAGGCAGTGGGGAATGAATTCGTTTTTAATATTTAGTAGTGGTTTAGGAATCTTTCTAGACTGAAACTTAAGGATAATCAGCTTGAAAATATTTTTATTTTATGTTAAATACACAGAGATGGTGTTTTTTAAGCTTCTGATAAACATTTTTGGAGATAAAATTAAAATCTGTCTCATATGTATATTGGTTGTAAAGAAGAGAAATACAGATACTTTTGATTCAAAGCGAAACTGCTTTGTACTTTATACATAATGCTCTGCAGTATCATTATTTTAACGTACACAAGAGCCAGAGAAAATTAAATTTGTCATTCAGCTTTTCCTGCGTATGCCAACAGAAATGGTAAACAGCAAGATGATAATCAGAGAAAACTAAATCTTTCATGAGTGCATATTTTCCTGTTGGGTTAGCCTTTACATTTAGGCAAATTTAGAATAGCTGAATAGAAAAGGGAAGGTGGATAGTATTTACAGTCTCTGGGGTTTCAGACCTCAGATCTAGAGATTCAAGCCTGGGGGTAAAAGAAGCAATGAAGATTAACAGTCTTTCTGAAGCTAGAACAGGCTGAAGCAATACATCATTTGATCAGTATTTTACTACCTCGTAGAATGGGTAGGAATTCTCTGAAAATCTGTGCAGCAGAGAACCTGATTAGAAAAGTGAATATAAATAACGCCATCAATTATAACCCTCCTGTATCTTGGGATAGTTATGCCCACCTCCAGGGCTCACTAGGCACTGCTAATGTGGGTCACTCCCTGGTCAGACCCCTTTATAACTTCCACCATTCTGGGGGCTCAGCCCTGGACCTCTGAGCCTCTCTTTTCCTTGAGAGGCTGCAACCACTCTCTCCCTGAAGGGTATGCGTTTATAGGAGAAATGAATTGTATCTAATGAAGGAACAAATGATATTTTTTTTATAAGAGAAGTATATTGTATTTCCTCAAGTCAGGTATTACCTGTCTGAAGAAACAGAAACTGCTCATAGGAGATGTTCTTCCTCCTAGAGAACTATTTCATTGTATCACTAGGGTTCTGCAGTAATTCTGTGGATATATGAATTTCACCCCCTCCCTAGCTCATTATACTTTAACTAGGTATTTAACAAGTTAGGCAGTAAGAAGGGATATTAATTGACATTTGGTTAAAACTTATAAGAATTTAGGAACTTTGATGATGTTTCCAACCATTTAAAAAAGTGCTTTCCCCCCCCCCCCCAGGGCACCTGGGTGCACCAGTCATTTAAGCATCCCATCCTTGATCTCTGCTCAGGTCTCTATCTCTGGATAGTGAGTTCAAGCCCCACCTGCCCTGTGTTGGGCCCCACACTAGGCATGGAATCTACTGAAAGAAAGGAAGAAAGAAACAAAGAAAGAAACAAATATCCCCCATCACCACTACTTATCACAAATTAAATATCTTGTTATGGAAGGATTAAGGTTATTTTAAGTCACCTCTAATTACTTGGGGTGATAGAAACTTCCCTGGAGGCCTGGCAGCACTCTTCAATATTAGACTAGATTTTGATAAAAAGATTGGTCACTAAAAATTTCTATTATGTGCCAGTGAATCTGGCTACATGAATGCAGATTGTATTGTAGTGAAAAACTGGAAACATCAAAAGAATCTGCATAGCAAGTACTGTCTTTAAGGTGCAGACCAGGTGGTGAATTTGCTGAGGATACAAGAGACTTTGTCAACTGAAAGAAAATCGACATCAAAGCAGGTTACTAAATACTTTATTTGTTGTCTTATTAAGGACGATAGCTCTGAAGTGGTCTCTCAGGTTGCTCAGGGGATTACATATACAAAAAAGAAATGGGGTATACATGCTGGCGAGTAGTTCCCCAAACACTGTGTGTCACAAGGTATAATCTATTACTGTTGTCGAGATTTACTGATGTCCACACAGACACAAGAAAGACCTTTAGATCATCTTAATATGTTATGTTTCTATCATATCTGATTGTTTACAATATTGTTGTATCAGGGGGCAGAGTTCCTGTCCACTCAAGGTCTATTTTGCTGGACTAAGAATCAGATTGACATGGGACAGGTGAACAGGAGAAAACTGATTAATCATACAGAAGGAGAATCCACACAGACGTGGAAGTTCCAAAGAGAGTTAGGCAAAATGAGGTCTACATGTCATCCTGAACCAAGGAGAAGGGGGCCGGGGGTCTGGGACTTTATAGGGAAGGAATGCAGTTCACAGGGCAATCAGAAGAGCAGATGTTTGGTAATTGGCTATTACCCCTGCCATAGAGCTGGGTCCACCCAGATAAAATTTATTTTTGGTTATACCTGTTATTTTGGGGAACACCTCTAATTTAGATTCTTCTGTGTAGTTAAACGATGGGCAAACATTTCTCTTAAGCCTGCAGGTTCTTGATTGTCTTCAACTCAAAATAATCTTTATGCCGGAATGGCCCATTTTGGGGGCTGCCTGGCCTGGGGCCTCTACACTTCCACATCTCTTTTTAACTGTTTTTTTTTTTTATTATTCCTGTTTTTCATTCTTCCTTGAGGTCACTTGAGATAGTCACAGAAGGCTGACATTAGTTGCCTACTCAGGTTTAGTGCACAACTTAGAGGTATGGGTGGTTTAGTATCAACAAAGAAAGCCCTGGATTCTGATGAATCTGTCACTTCTGTCATCACTTATGAGCTCTGTGGCCCTAGGCACATTACATGCACATCTAAGCCCCAGTTTTCTTATGTAGAAGGAAGATAAGAGCTATGGCAGAGACAATGAAACATGTTCACCAGTTACAGCTTTAGGAATTAGGAAGACATGTTTCCCTGCCTCCCTTGCAGTTAGATTTCAGGGGACACATGGCTGGCCATCCACTTTTAGTCTGGCTCCTACAAACATCCTACACAAACCTTCAGTTCACACATTTCCTTTACTGCAATGACTTAGGACCACATGTCCCAGCTTGGGTTGTTGCAGGCATGAAGGAGAGTGGCCTAACCTGAATGTGAGTTTATGTGAGCATGAAATAGATGTTATTTTATTAGAGTACTGAGATTGAAGACTTCTGGGAACAATACTAGGGGAAAATGGAATGTAGGTAGAATGTGTTAAATGGGATGTAGGCCACTATTGATCACTCTGGTAGAATTTTACACACGTGTTGAGCAAGACAATTGTAGTCAACAGTAGAGAATACTTACACAATCTCTTAAATGTAATAAATTACTATTGATAGGAATCACAGGATGTATTGCTCCAATATACTGTTTATTAACTCACTGACTGAAGAGAGATGCTTTTTGAGTTACAGTCTTTGAAGTGGAACAGATCCCCTTTCAACCAGACACACTGGAGTCAAAGAACAGAAGATAAGATGTCAAGAACATGATTTCATTGTCCACCAATTACTGAATGCCACTCTGATGAGGGAGCAGAAGCCTAGCTAAGACAAAGCACAAGCTGACACCCTGCAATATCCCCACCCCCACCCCCCACTCCTGGGTGGTATATATATATGACATTCTTCTATGGAGATCCCAACTGTCTTCATGTTAGTTAACACCTTACTAAAGGGAAAAGCAACCTTAACTTGAACATGGCAAGGCCTCCAGTATCTTGTAGGTCCTCTTTAGCATAGGAAAGTTCTTTTGAAAACCTTCCTTTTTTCTCACCTCTCCCCACCCCATGGAATATAATCAATTGCTCCTCAGAACCCCGTTGCAGTTCTTTCTACCCACAGGTCCCATCCCTAGGCTTTAATAAAACCACTTTTTGCACCAAAGACATCTCAAGAATTCTTTTTTGGCTGTGGGCTCCAGACCTCACCCCACCAAACCTCACCTATATCCCAAAACTACATAAACTCCACCTGGATACTGTTGTGCCCAAGATTGCGAATCTGAGAAACCACCAAGGAGCTGACACCAATGCAAGCGCACGAGGGTTTGTTTATTAGCAAGCTCGAGCTTGGGCCCAAGTGTACCCAACACCGCGGAGCAGGGACTTGGACCCCGAAGTGGGTTACAGCTGGGTTTTTTATGGGCTGGCTGGCCTAGGGGATTTTCAAAAGGGGTGGAGGAATTTCTCAAGTTCTGTTTACATTCTGATATGGGGCTTTCAAGGGCATTGAGCTCTGCTTTCATTCTGATATGGAACTTTCTACCACGGGCATGGGCTCTGTTGTCTTTCTGATATGGGATTCCCTGCCGAGGACATTCTGCAGTTTTTCCTGTAAAGTTCAGCTCTTATTCCCAGGGGCCAAAGATGGCTGTACTTGTGCTAATGCTAAACTTGAGGTGGAATGGCCTTAATTTTTCTCGGCCTCCACAGGTACCCTAATTTTTGCCTTTAAAAACTCTCACGTGTAAGCCCTGGGGGAGTTTGGGATATCGAGCATTAGCTCCCTGTTCTCCTGGGGGGCACCACACCAAAGTAGTAGTCTGTATTTCTTCACTGCCAAAGCTCCGTGCATGTGGGGCAGACAAATTCTAGTTTGGTTTGGTTACAAGCTTTCAATCCTCTCTCTCATCCTTCCCTTCTCCTCTTCTTTCCTCTGACTCCCTCCCCTGGCTCCCCTTCCTCTCCCTCCCTTCCTTCTGCGGTGGTTTGGAGTCTTGAGATTCAGAGTCAAAGGCCTTAGAAAGAATTCTTGCGATGTCTTTGGTGCAAAAAGGTGGTTTTGTTAAAGCCCAGGGCTAGGACCCATGGGCAAAAAGAGCTGTGCCGGGTTTGTGAGGAAGGGCTGATTCTAGGCTTTAGAGCTGAGGGAGGTAAAGACAAAGGGAAGTTTCCACAAGGATATTGGTTAATTTAAGCTAGTTATTTTTATGACCCTTCAAACACAGGAGAAGCTCTGAAATCCAAGTAAAAGATATCCTTTTGTAAAGATACATTTACATATAAAAGAAAAATCTCCATTTGTCAGGCATCTGCTTTGCTGTAACAGGAAGAGGAGGGATGACTCTAAATCTCTAGAAAGTCTTATCAATGGAAAAGACAACTACTTAAATCTGCATTGTGGGACCCAGGAAATTTAACAAAAATCCCCTACCCCTGGACAAGCAGAGCAGGACTGATTCCATTTTGTGCTACACCCGCCAACTCCTGTGTGACCCCCACATGACCTGCTTATTGCTTAAGGCGCTGCCCCACCCTAGTCAAGCCGCTGGGCACACCCTAATCGGAGATCGGCTCCTGACAATGTAACCCCGCCTTGTGCCCGCCAAAACTGCGCGCCAATTCCGGCCAGAGTGATAGGCCAGTTCAAATGGTCACTATAGGGTGTATTAGGATTCAATTGGCCACCTGCGTGTGGACCAACATGACTGTGCAACTTTCTGGGTATGTTACAATCCCATTGGCCACTGGCCCCTATAAAGCTGCTGCGCCTCTTAACCTCGGGGTCCAGGTCCCTGCTCCACTGTGTCGGGTACACTTGGACCCAAGCTCGAGCTTGTAAATAAACCCTCGTGTAGGTAAACCGTCGTGTCTTTGCATAGTGTGGGCTCCTCGGTGGTTTCTCGGATTTGCATTCTTGGGCACAACATGCACAACGTCCTTACCCTTGTTTACTTTGCTTTTCCTGGTAACCTCCCATAACTGACTCTCCACCCCCAATATCTGCTTTTGTCTTTGGCTAAAGATGGTATTAAGGTGATATCTTTGGCCATTCAGGAAGTTACTCACTTTTCCTGGGTCTTCTCAGTTATACGTGTTACCGAACTTTTGTTTGGTTTTCTCCCGTTAATCTGTCTCAGGTCAATTTGATTCTTGGACCAGCTAGAGAAACTTTGAAGGGTAGAGAAAAAAATCTTTCCTCCCCAACAGTCTTACAAATGGAGATGTCTCTCTTAAATGTAAATATTTCTTACAAAAGGGTAACTTCTACTTGGTTTTCAGAGCTTCCACTGTGTTTGCAGTTTCTTAAAAATAACCAGCTTAAAATAATCAGTATTCCAAGAGGCACATCTTGGGGTGGCAAAATTTGCTATCTTACAAATACGGTAATTACTGCAAATATATATATATATATATATATATATACATTTTTTTACTTCAAGTAGTTTTCTAGTGTTTTTATAAATTGCTGCAATTAAACAGTGATTTTGAGTTAGAATTTTTTTTTTCCATTGGTAGATTTCCATTGTGAGTCAACATGCAGTGATGATGATTCTGGTTGTGGATAAGGAAGACTTCTGCACGTGTATGAAATCTTTTTTTTTTTTTTAAGGTATTTTTTATTTATTTATGATAGTCACAGAGAGAGAGAGAGAGGCAGAGACACAGGCAGAGGGAGAAGCAGGCTCCATGCACCGGGAGCCCGACGTGGGATTCGATCCCGGGTCTCCAGGATCGCGGCGCCAAACCGCTGCGCCACCCAGGGATCCCACGTGTATGAAATCTTAAAGCCCTCTGGGAGATAATTCATACCTAGCTCCCAACTGGTGATTTTGTAACGGAACTAATCGGAGTCTTCTCCTTGGTGAGTTACAGGTAGAGTACACCAGGTGGAGTTGTCACAAAGGAAACTTTATTTGCAGCAAATAAGGAGGTCACAGAGAATAACTTCCAAAGCCAGGACTCCCTGAGCAGGGACAAGTGGGTTCTTTTTATTTAGGGTTAGGATGAATATGCAGAAAGGGGAGTTTTGTCATCATATGTAGACAGACATAAGGTTGCACAGGCTAACTTAGGAAACATGCCAATATATGTAGTCTATGTTATATTACTGAAGTTTGTGCTCCTCTGTGGGGTGGAGACTTTAACATTATAATGGAGCAGAGGTAACTGTCAGCTGTCAGTGGGAAGGGGGTCTGCTCTCAGAGCCAGAACATGCATAAACTGGCTGGGGTCCTGGGCTCATTATCTCAGGTAAAGAGTTGAGGGCCTTACTTTTGATACAACTTTGGGAGTTTTACCATTGATTTATTGTCTCTGTTATGGTAAGGCTTTTTCCTGGCCTGGTAGTGGCTGTTAAGTTTTCCCATTCTCCTTGTTCCCTTAAAACCTTTAACTACTAAGGTTTTTGCATTTCTTTGTAATTCTGACACCTCCTAGAAAGTTCTGGGAGAAGTGCATAAATCTGGGAAGTAGGGCATAGATCAGAAAAATACCTGGATGCCTAAAACTACTTCCTTTGTGTCATGAAAGCTAAGTCTCCTCTTTCTTTTTCTGAGGACCCATAACTCTTTCTGCTTACAATTCTAGAGCAAGCAATATAAATTTTCTATTACATTGCTCTTCAGACCGAGTTTGCTTGTTTGTATCAAGAGCTTACAGAACAGTTTTCAGTGTACTATTTTAAAAATAGTATCAGCAGAATTTCCAGCACAGCGTGGTGGTTCAGAGTCTGGGCTTTGGAGCCCAGGGAGCGTACTACAGCTCCATATCCCACCAGCTTTGTGATCTTAGGCAAGTTACTTCAATTTTTTTTGAGCCTCAATGTTCTCATTTATAAAATGAGAAGTCCTACCTCAAAGAATATTACAAAGTTAAATGTGGCATAAAATGTAAATGTAAAATGCAGGGAATAAATAATAATTATTATCAAATAACTGATAACATAATCTTAGAAACCAGTCTAAGGAAATATATATATTGGGGCACCTGGATGGCTCAGTCAGTTAAGTGTTCGACTCTTGATTTTGGCTCAGGTCATGATCTCAGGGTTGTGAGAGGGATCCCCACTTCAGCTCTGCACTGGGTGTGGATCCTGCTTGACATTCTTTCGACCTTTCCCTCTGCCCCACCCCCAACTCATGCTCTGGAGCACACAGGTGCTCTCTCTCCCTCTTTCTCTCTCTCTCTCTCTCTCTCTCTCAAATAAATTAATAAATGAAATATTGGGTAAAAAAGAGAAATATATATAGAACAAATCTTTGGCGTGGAATAATTCTTCATACTATTTATAGGATTCAAAAAGTTTTAAACAATCTAAGTGTTTAACACTAGGTATGGTTTAAAAATTAGAAGATATCCAAGTTTATGGAGTATTTTTGTTCACTTGCACTTCAGCAAGAAGTGCTTTTAATGCTTTTAGGGTGTGAATATTAAGTAGGTCACTTTAATGACTTACTGTAAGCCCTCAAATGGCAAATAAACATGTTATTTCCCAATTGTGCTGAGTTTTTGAAGAGAAAACATTGCATTTCATGTAATTTGCACAGAGCCTACACCTTTGCCTTCCTGTTTTAGCTGCTGCTTTGCAATCTCTTTTGACTGGTGCCTGCAGTTACTTGTCCCTGTGGATGATCCCTGCATAGCCATCTCTCCCCATCTATTCCTGGATTGATGCCAGCATGGTGGCACTGCAGTTGGCCTGCAGTTACTTGTCCCTGTGGATGATCCCTGCATAGCCATCTCTCCCCATCTCTTCCTGGATTGATGCCAGCGTGGTGGCACTGATCCACTCTTGACCTCTAACATCCTTTGAGACTCTCTCCCTTACTGTGCTTAGAGTTCATAGCCCCTGCTCTTGATCTCTGTTATTGGTGTCGTTTGCACCATTTACCAGGCTGGCTCTCTGCTCAGGCTGTACCAAGACAGGGGACTGTCATGATCTACAGCGCTCATCTTCCCTGCTGACCTGCTGGAAAATCCCTGCCCTTCTTGTGGCTTCTTCTAAATTTTACATGTGGAGGTTTGAGGAGTGTTAATTGGAGGAGTCTTGTTAGACTCCTAGAGATCCATTCTTGCCAATGAGCCACACAGCTGCTCCATCACTGAGTGCACCAGGTGTTGAGGAGCTTATTCATCACCTGTCTGCCCAAACCCTGTTGGTGATTCTTGCCCAGATTCCATTCTCTTTTCTTATGACTTTGTTTTCCCTTTCAGGTCGTCTGTTGCCCCTCCCCCTAACCTGGCTTACAACACGACCATCCCATCTATCAGCTATGCTGTTATAAATTTGAATTTACTGAATGTTTGAACTTCTCAGTTGTGAACCAGGTGTGAATTATTCCCAACGGATTCCTGGATCCAGATTCTATGAGCATAGGGAGCTTTGTCTAACTCCATGAGCAAGTGATTCCTCAGTTTTGATCAAGTAGAAATCCTTGCTTAGGTCATAATGCAAATTTTAAAAAGCAGGGGAAAGATTATAAATAAGAGATAATCCTAACTGTTAGAAACAAACTTCCTGGCATGAGAATCACTTTAGAAGAAAAAATCAAAATGTCTATAATGTTAATACTTAGATGACATGATGAAAGATTTTTCTTTTAATTCTCTAAATTTCTACCACACGTTCTGTTGCTTTTAAATAGAAAAATGACACGATCTAAGAAACTGTTTTAAAGAAATAACCCAGAGGCTAACATCAAATTTATTTATAGGACAGTCGAACTTTAATTTTCTTTTGTGACTTTATCTCGCAATAAGGAGACAGGAGTTTCTTTGGTTGGTGCTAGAAACACTTGTAATAATGTCAAGCCCTTTAACACAGCTTTATTTTGCTTTGTATAGCTCTTTGTTTTCTTATCTTTTTCTGTACTGGTATCTGTGTCTGCATGTATGTATGTTATTTATCTATCATCTACCTATCTATCTATGTATGTATCTATGTATCAATCATCTATCTATCATCATCTGTCATCTATCTAATCTATCATCTCCATTTTCATATCTATAGCACATATTGTTAGTGCCCTTCCCCCTCCTGGCATTCCCCTTCCCCACAGGCCAATTCTTAGGTTTCCAGCTGCCAACATCTGTAAGTCTTTGCCTGAAGGCTCTTTTGGAGACTGGAGCCTGCGAATATGACACCTTGGAAGTTACTAGAATTATAATGCACCTCCCTCCTCAGCAGCCCTCAACCATGACAGGAATTGATGATTAAATACTTCCCACAACCTTGCCCCATGGGGATGGTGGACATTTTCTTTCTTCTTTTTTTTTTTTTAATTTTTAAAAATATTTTATTTATTTATTCATGAGAGACAGAGAGAGAGAAGCAGAGACACAGGCAGAGGGAGAAGCAGGCTCCATGCAGGGAGCCGATGTGGGACTCGATCCTGGGACACCAGGATCATGGCCTGGGCTGAAGGCAGGCACTAAACCGCTGGGCCACCCAGACATCCCCAATGGTGGACATTTTGAGGCATGCTCTCCACTCCCAGAGTCCCAGGACTGAGTCCCATGGTGGTAACCTGCCTGGTAATATACTCTTTATCGGCTGCATATCATTTACTGCCTTGCCTCCCCACATTCCTATTGGTGCTTCCAAGGATCATTTCCCCAGTACACAACTTTCATTCAAATCCTCCTCTCAGGGTCTGTTTCTGGGGAAATCCATCCTAATAAGATATTCACATTCATACCCATTTCCTGCAGTTCATAAGAAAATGCCTTATAGGTTATAGCTGACTCCAAGCTAATCCTGAGCTCAAAATGTGGCAAGGCTCCTAACAAAATTAGCATAATCTTAGGCAGCAATATTAGAATAATGGTTAAAGTGAATCAAAGTATTCGTGCAGTATTATGTCTAGTTCTGGAGGCAAAAATTTTTAAAGGATATTCAAAATTGGGATATCACCATGGACTGATTGGGAGTTTAGGAACCTTATAACAACAACAACAACAACAAACAAAAACAAAACAAAACAAACAAAAACAGTTAAAGGAAGTGAAGCTATTTGGCTTGGAGAATGAACTACTAACAAATGGCATAATCACTCTTCATGTGACTGAAGGGAAGTCATGTGCACAGTATACTAAATTTATTACATTTCTTTCCAGAGGGCAGATCTCTGATAGGACAAAAGTGACAGAAAAGTTTTAGTTCTGGAAAACAAAAGCTTTTCTAATGATTAGAGCTTTCTTTTATCAAATGCAAGATCCCAGTCCCTGGAAATATTTCAGCAGAGGGCAAAAATCACCTGAATCCATCCCATTCCTTAAAGTAAACCTGGGTCACACATGTTAGCCTCTGTGATTCTCACCAAAAGCTCATTTCAGTGGCCAGGATTCTGTCTTTGGAATTCCTCCAGCCTCTCGTCCTGCTACATGCCTTGCTGCTTCCACCCCCTTGTTTTCCTGGCCTTGCAATACCCTCATTCTGAATTTGTGTCTTAGCTCTGTTAAGCATCATGGATTAACAATGTCACTTTGGATATTGCTTTCCCAGTATCTGGATCTCTCTGCTCTCTTTTTGTGTGACTTCAGGCCATTCCACCTGTGCTACTCCAATCAGAAGTGACCCCTTACCTACCCCTTTCTGACATAAGAAGAGAAACAGGACACAGAGAAATAGAGTCCTAAATGAAATGATAGCTTACTTTTTTATTTATTTATTTATTTATTTATTTTTTATTTTACTTTTTATTTTTTATTTGTTTCTTTTATTTGGGAGAAAAAGAGAGAGAGAGAGCATGAGCTGGGGGAGGGGCAGGGGAATAGGGAGAGAATTTACAGCATGAGATATCCTTGCTGAGCATGGAGCCAACTCAGGGCTCCATCTCACAAACCTGAGATCAGGACCTGAGTGAAAACCAAGAGTCAGACACTTAACCGACTGAGCCACCCAGGGACCCCCGGAGATAGCTTATTTTAAATGACTTCTAAATTTACCTCCAACTCAATAATTCTATGATTATTTTCCCATTCAGTTTTTCTTATCCTCATTCTTAAGTTGTCGTTTCCTCCTCCTCCTCCTCCTCCTCCTCCTTCTTTTTCTCCTATTTATTATATTATATTTATTATATTATATTATATTATATTATATTATATTATATTATATTAATTATATTATTATTATATGCCTTGCTTCTCAAGTTACCATGAAAGAATCAAGCCAGTTTTCGTTCAATAGTGTCATAATCAACTCCCTAAACTAGCCTCTCCTTTTCTCCCATGTCCCTTCAAGTCTTGGTGACTAGTTTTGGCTTCCACTTTGTTTAAAGATATGTACTTCTGTGAGAAAGGAACCTCCAGCCCTTGCTTTCTCTATGGATTCACTATTTGCCCTCACTTCAGTGGGGGTCCCACTTCAGCAGTCTGTGTGGTACTGGCAGTTCTCCTGCAGAGGACGCTGTTTCCCACACCTATTATCACTTTGCCAGACCCCTGGCTGGGCTCAGCGAACACTGAGTATTGCTGTGCTCTTCTGCAAGAAAGGCAGACCGGCTGCCCAGTGGGACAGCTCTTTTTGATGCCAAAAGGAGAGCTTGTTTTTCATGGTGAAAACATGTGTTGTTCCAGTTGGCAGAGTTAGGATCAGTAGGTGGAAATACAGAGCTCTGGACCCCATAAGGCTCTTGGAATAAATCTTCAAAGAATTAAGCTAGGAAAACTACATGGTGTTACAACACTTACTTCCTTTTTTCGACATTTACTGAGTATCCGCCTTGCCCTGAAGTCTCACAAATTAGAAAGGAAAAAAAAAATGGATCACAAACAAAAAGGAACTTAGAATCTATTAAGGGAAAGAGACATGCAAACTATAATATAGTCAGGGTATGAATAAAATGCTTTGAGAATACAAAAGGAGGAGCAGCTCCTACATACTCTCCTGAGTTCTGGAGAGGAACATGAATTCACAGGCTCTGTGCCAGCTTAGGATAGAGCTTGAATCCCTTATGGGCCACTTGCTAGCTGAGAGACTCTGGGCAAGTTATTTCAATACTCTAAAATATCCATGGAGCAGAAGTACCCAGAAGATTAAATCAGAATGAATGTAAAGAATCTAGCAAAATATCTGGCTCAGAGTAAGCTGATGAACCTGTTGCTTCCCTTCTCTTTGATTCCTTTTCAGGAAAGTCTCTGTAGAAATTATTGGGGCAGTTACTCACACATCGTTTGCAGTATCCGGATCCCAGACTCAGCTGCTTGAAATGTCTTCCTTATGGTGAAGCTTCTGGACCCTCCAAGTGCCCAATGACCTACTGGACAACCTGAGGGTATCTTTGGACTACACATCTGAAACATTTTCATTTTTCTTCTTCTTCTTTTGTTTCTCATTCTCTCTCCTCTGACTTTTCTCTCTCAGACATCAAGCTCCCATTTCATTTCTCATTCTATTTTCTGGACGTAGTGAAGAAACCCCCTGGTGTCTCAACCCCTGATTCTGGAAATTCCTTCAATATCAGCCTTCCTGTATACAGCTTGCTCCTATCATCTAAACAAATCACAATCTCATGGATGTGATCCTTGTACCATCATTGTTCTCCTCTCCAATGATACTGGATGGATGCTTTACTTTGTGGGTACCTTATGGCAAAAGATATGAATAACAGGTTTCCTTATTTGGAAGACCAGTGAAGTCCCCATTGAAATATAAGGGAACAAAACTTGAAATGTAAGGGAATAGAAGGAGGATGTCAACAAAGTAAGACACTAGGTTCCTCTAGAGTATGAGTCTTGTAGGGCACTAATAAAACAAAGAGGCAGCCTTCAGACGCCTCTGTCTCCAGAGCTCTGCTGGAGATCCAAGAGTTTGTCAAGCCTCATACATTCTCAAAATAGATGAAAGGCAGTGTCTGCCATAGCACTGAATATTCAAATTCTGGATTTAATTTTGATTTAGAGTTTCAAGTACGATCTTTCTCAGAGTCCAAATGTGCTCTACCTTGTCACCTACCTGGCCCGTAGATTTTGTGTAATATTCTCCAACTTTGATCTAGAAGACATGTTGTGAGCAAAATCAAACCACTGTAATTGTTCTTTGTACCAGTCTATTTCTCTTATTGTAACTCTGGCAAAGCATGGAGAAGGAATACACATATTTAATAAATAGAAAATATTTATTATACAGCATTATCAAGATTATCTGACAAAAGGCAGTAACAAGCCAAAGGAAAACACTTTTACAAGAAGCTAAACAACCTGTATAAGCACATACATTCAGGTGAAGAGTATCTGCCCTTTTGGTATAGGGTATGTATGTGTACATTTCCAATTTTGAACAATTATGCTGTAAGAGCTAATACTGTATTATATTCAGGAAAACTTTTAATCATGATGATATTAGGCATTCAGAGAAATAATGTGTTTGGTGTTGAATGTGTTGACCAAATGTCTCGGACTAAAACCTCAGAACAAACTGACATCTTATATTATCTGAATAGTAGAGCAGTTTTCCTGATCTATTCTTACTTAAAAAAAAAAATCTGAATGCACAAGTCTTGTGATATCAAGGACATATGTTAGTGGCATTAAGATAAAAAAACATGTTTCACGAATAATAGATAGTAGGCTTTTACTTGCTAGTTTGCCAATAAGCAGACCGTCTAATAAGTCCTGGAACCACCTATGTTCCTCATTCTGCTCCATTACTGTGAAAACATGGAGCTGAAATTCCTGTTTCAGTCATGAGGTCTTTCTACCACAGGTGTTACAAATAATTTTTTAAAGGAAAGGCAGTCCATTCTTGATATGGAACCGACTAAACTTGGCAGTAAAATATGGGAAGGCATAAGAAACACGAGCCTCAAACTTTGGAGCTGATGTTAAATTTTGAACAAATGATGCAGTGGGTATTTAAAGACTCTAAGATGATTTTTGGCTGAGAAATTAGCTTCCACATGAAGGAAGCATATTAAAATATGACTGCACATAAGGCATAAACAGATATTTAAAGGGGTAAGCTTCATTCCACAAATAATAGAAGAGATCAAAACAGCAAGAAAAATTGCTTTTATTGGGTGTAAAAAGGAGAACAAAAAATGAAACAACTGGGTTACACATACGTGGATATTACACACAGCAAATAACAAAAGCATAAAGAAAAGTGATGACAGTGAAAATAGAGGAATAAAAGTACATAGAAATAACAATGAAAAGAAAGTAAGAAGTGATGAACAGATAATTTGAGAAATTATTACCAGACATAGAGGCTAGTATACTCTGTAAGCACTGAAAGCTCAAGTCGCTGTGGAAAATCCTTTTTAAAAAAATCTAAAATGACCTAAAATAATCTCATTACTGTCATTTTAATCTCATGTTTTAATAATGATGTGTGAAAATTTATAAAATGTACCTCTTTATTGTTACCCACAGTTTTTTAATGAATTTTAAATATGATAAATTTTCAAGCCATTTCATTAATTACATGTTCCACATCATAAAATATCTGAAAAGTAAGTTCCCTCTTAGAAGAAGAGGAAGGACCATCTGAGCATCGTATGAAAACCATTGGACCACAGCACTCAAACCTTCAAAGAGTTTCTGTAGATATTGGTGACAATATATAAAACATTATTTGAACATAAAAATATCTATACTCTATTGGAAAGACAACCTTCTAGTTGCAGTTACACTGACATTACATTGCACAAATTTTATTATCACATGTATACAAGGACACAGAAACACATTTACATACTAGTTACAGGGACTTTGATGACAGGAGGAAAGAATTATTTGTCATTGAACCAGTAATAGTTGCTATGAGTACACCATTAAGTTGGAAGATGGGTTCGTTTCTGTAGTACATTGGAGAAACAATGGCACCAGATACACATACAGCATCTTAGAAGTTCAACTGGTAATATTATTTGCTACAGTAAATGTAATGTAACAATTTTGCCACATGGTGTGTTCTCTTTAATTGAAGGGCAGAGAAGAGCCCCCTTGGCACAAACACAAGATAATCCACAAAACATCTTCTGCCACTCTCAAAATTATCTCTTGTTCTACTTCTTTCCAAAATCACCAATAAGCGAGTATCAAATATGGAACCTAATTTGTGCTGATTGTGTTCACCGCCTCACCCTTCCACGGTGTCCTGCTTCTCACTCCATCCTCCCTTCGCACTCCCGACGAAGCACTTTTTGGTGATGCTTTAGCTCTGATTCCTGTTTTCCTAAATAGAGAGAAATCACATAAAGCAGCAGGGTGTCCATACCGTTTCTTTCCAAGCGTGACAAGCCTGGCTCTGGATCAGGTGCAATGGGTGAACAGAAGCCCCTGTTTGGGCCAGTTCCCGAGCTCCCGAAGACCATTAAGGAAAAGGGGTAGAGAAAAATGAGCTGCCGGACCATGGGTGGTTGCACACCTGCCCCTCCTTCACCCACCTGCTGTCTGGCTCCATCACACTAGGGCTACCATGACTACCATGATGTCAACTACGGATTCACCCGGCGGGTCCCCCTGGACTGGCTCTTTTCAAGCTGGCCAAGTGTGTGTGGGCGCGTGTATCTATGCACAATTGTCCAACAAAGGAGATGATGTCTGTTGATTTATTTGTTTGTTTATTAATTTATGCGGTGAGGGTTGTATGCTATATGGGATTGTGCTTTGTCAGAATTCCCTTTCTTCCCAGAGAAGGCTTTTGAATAATTCAAGAATCGGGATCCTCGCCTGGTTCCTCATTGGCTCCCAGAGCACAGTTCCCTCTGGCCTTCCCTAAGGCAGCAGCGTGGCTCCCTTTCCCGCTGACTTCGCCTCCTCCTCCTCCTCCTCCTCCTCCTCCTCCTCCTCCTCCTCCTCGCAGCTGCCCGCACACCTCCGGAGGTGCTGGTGCTCCCTGGTTTCTCTTGCTTTTCCACGTGGACACCTCCTTCCTACAGGGTGGAAGAGCTTTGCTTATAGTCCCTCAGAATGACCGAGGCGTAGGTCACGTTGGGAGGGGTGCAGAGCACCGACTCGGACACGGGGGAGCTGGGCACCGAGCTGCCCGAGGCCACCGAGTCGCGGAAGGGCGACGGTGGCGTCAGAGCGGGCGAATCCTCGGGCGCGGGCTTGCAGGCCGCCTGCAGCTCGTCGTCCTCCTCCTCCAGTTCGTCCTCCTCCGTGTTCCCCTCGCGCTCGTACAGGTACTCCTGGAGGAGCTTAAACCTCTCGCTGTCGTCCTCGTCCTCGTCCTCCGCCGGCGGGGAGGCGGGCTCCTCCCCGAACGTGCTCAGCTGCAGCGGGAGCATCTGCAGGTGCTGCGGGGGCGCCGGGGGCGGGTACAGCGGGCGCACCCCGTTCCCCGGGCCCCCGGGCACCGCCAGCACCGCGTTGAAATCCGGGATCCCGGTGCTGAAATTGTTGACCACTCCCTGCAGCTGGTCCATCAGGGATTTCTGCGGTTGCGGCGGCTGCTGGAGGGGAGGGGGCAAGCCCTTGGGGATGGCCGGGTCTGCCAGGAAGAGGGGGGTCTCCTCTGTGGTCAGGTGGGGTGGCAGAGGCGGGGTGCTCACAGCCGTTGGCACGCGGCGGTGCACCACCATGGAGGGGCTGCTGGGAGGGCTGAAGCCCACGGGCTGGGCATCCTCCTCCTCCACGTTGTAAAGGGTTTTGGTGCTGGTATCGGAAAAAGTCAGGCTCTTGCCGGAGCCCTGGTAACTTTTAGTGAGGGGCTTGATGACGGCAGTTTGGTTGCAGGCCGTCTCATTGGTCTTCACGTGCACAGAGAGGCGGTGCCACATGTGCTGTCCCTTGGGCACCTGTCTTCCACCTGGTTCAGACCATGACACAGACTTGCCATTAGAACTATGAATAAAATAGAGATGGATTTATTTGCAGATATATCATGCACACAGGAGAAAATACCTATAAATTATACCAATCGCAGCTCAATACAATTTGATCCCCACCCCCACCCCAACCGCCCACCCCCTGGCGGGTGACTGTATGCCTGGCCTCCATACCCTTAACCTCCCCTTGTTAAAGGTCAAATGCCAAAAGCTGCGGTGACCGGTGACCGCAGCTTGCCTCTGTAGCTGCGGTCAGGGATTTCATCAACCCCAAGACAAGGCAGAACACTTCGACCCTGAGGAAGTCGGAGGGGAGAAAAGCCAGCCTGTGGCAGAAGCAGCTAGTTTCGTTCAGGTCTGAGATTTCACAGTTATCACGCACACACCTACACCTAAGGTAATCCCAACGCTGCCACTCAGTGCAAGCCTTTGAAAGATTCCAAAATGCATGGAGGAAACGAATAAGAAGTAAAACTATAGTTACACGTGGACAACAGAACATAATGACCATAGCTCTTGCCTCCCTTTCCTCTTAGTCCCTGGAACAAAGTAAAACCCACATATTAAGCCACTCTCATTGTCCTGTGAGGTTATAAAATATACCCTCTCAGTCACCCTTTCTGATAGGCAGGTATCTCCTGGTACCAGAGCAGCAGGGTCAGACACATGGCACCTGTACAGAAGAGAAAAAAGCAGATGACAGAAATTCCAGACCCATGTTCCACTTATGGGTCTCATAACTTATGCTTTTCTTTCTATTTCAGCACACTATTCCCGACACACACAATGGATCACAATTCACATAAAGGCCCTGATTCAGAGCAGCTAGTCTGGGATTTCCCCACTGGGGAATTTTAACTAGGTGTGTTTGGAAAGACAGAGAACCAGGAAGCCCAGCAAAATGTAGATGCTCAGACCCTGGTTTAGTCCTTCAACAATGCGATGAAATTAAGATTCGGAGAAAGCAGAAGTTACGGAGACAAAGATCCCTCCCTGGTCTTTTCCTCATTGAGCTTTGGAGAAGAAAAATGTTAGGGTACCAGCAGCACTCCCACTTTATACACTTTCATCTTCATGGGACCATCAAAAAGCCAATCAAATAGAAGAAAGAGGAGGAGAAGAAGAGGAAGGAGGAGAGGAGGAGGAGAGAAAGGAGGAGAAAGAGAAGAAGGAGAAGGTGGAGGAAGAAAAGGGATGTACTATGTATATCATTCAAATTCTATTCTGTATGTTATAATAACTCTGGTATTACTTTTGGACTTTTAGCTTTCTTTCTGTATAACTTTTAGCAGATGGTGGTACCTTACCATAGTATACTATTAATAACAGCAGTGTTAATACTTACATCAGGAAATCGTTTTTCTTGTGTGTATGTGGTTCTTTTTTTTTTTTTTTTTGAGTTTGCTTTTTCACTGTATCCATGAAAACAACAGAAAAAGTAGCACAATGTTAACACATTTTTGACAGTAAAAGGAATAGGGATAAGGAACATTTTTTTTTCTTAGGTGGATGTGTGAAATAGACTATTCTATATCATGGTCTTTTGTTTGGAAAAATGTAGGAAATGATCAATAGTTAATATAATGGTTCATTTAATCATTTTGAAAATACAAGAATGAATACTTCAAAAATTATATGTGTGGCATTTATGATGACAGTAATGTTTTGACATTTTATATATTATAATCTTGAAAAATGAAGTGAGTCAAATAAGTACAGAGTCTTGCAGAAATTCTGATATCTATTATAGAAAATTCTGGATATAAGAGTCCTAAAATAGATATAAACTTAAAATTTTGCTCATTATTTGGGAAAAGGTAGTTCCTCTATCTATCTTATAATTTCTATACATATATATATATCATAGAATGTATAGCATATATATATATGTATGTATATATATATATATATATATATATTTGAGAGAGAGTGTGTGTGCAAGCAGAAGGAGAGGGAGAATCTTGAGCAGACTCCCCACTGAGCACAGAGCCCAACACTAGGGTTGGGGGGCTTGATCTCACAACCCTGAGATCACCACCTGAGCCGAAACCAGGAGTCGGATGCTCAGCTGACTGAGACACCCAGGGGCCCCATATATGCTATATTTTTAGTTGCTTAAGAAAAGTCTCATCTCCAAAATACTATATGAAAATTGATATTTCTTTGAAATACATGCTTAATATATTCCCTGAGAATGTGGAAGTACTTGTAAATGCAGAATTACTGACTTTTCAGTTTCCACATTGTTAGACAACCTTTCTTCTGAGTTGAGCCAACAAAAGAACAGATAATTGGTGTTCCCAGCATGAACGGATAGTCAACAAGCCAGCAACCAAGACCACAATCCACTGTTCCTCTTCTGAGTTTGAAACTCTAGGTAAGCTCACCTCCCACTTCCTTCTTTCTCAATTTCCTCCACTCTCTACTCTACTCACACACTCTCTTTATACACTCATTATGACTCTTCCAGAAAGTATAAAACCACTGATTTGCCTCTTGCCTTGCCTTTTAAATATGTTTTAGTGTACCATCCAACCTCAATGATTTGCATCCCTTTTTTAAAAAAAGATTTTATTTGAGAGAGACAGTGAGTGGGAAGAAGGGCAGAGGAGGACGGAGAGAGACCAGCAGACTCCGCCCTGAGCAAGGAGCCCAACTCGGAGCTAGATCCCAGCACTCTGAAATCGTGATCTAAGTGGAAATCAGTAATCAGATGCTCAACAGACCGAGCCATCCAGGAGCCTTTTATTTGCATCACTTTTAATTACAGTGGAAATATATTTTCCTTCTCCTAATGCCTGCCTCTCAATGCTTATTTTTTTAAAAATCATTAAACTAAAAAGATGCCTTGTGTCTTTATTTAGTTGTGTGTGTGCGCGCGTATGTGTGTGTATTTAAGAAATAAGTCCCTTGAAAGCTAGTCTACACCTTACTTAACCACCAGCCTTACATATCCCAACAAAACATTGCTCCATTCTCCATTTATGCTGCCAAAAAGGCATCCTTGTATTCCTGGGACTGACTTCACTTACTCACTCATTCAATCACCCACATGGGCTGTTTTCCTCACTTCCCAGGGTCTTACGTGGGCCTCTTTTTTAAATCATGTGCTTCCTTATGTTAATGATATTATTAATCATCTTACATGTAGGTAAAAATCACCACTTGGTTCTGTTTTAATCCAATACTATTTTTGTTTTTGTAACGGGAGATTTTTATACTGGCCATCAAAATTTGCAGCTTTCCTTCCCCTCAGAGTCTTGCTCTAGATTTGCTGTAAAGTACTGTTTAATTAGGAAACAGTTCTAATGTCCCAGGGCATTTGTCAGATTAAGAAAATTAGATTAACCTCTTTTTACCAAGGACAAAATAAATTGCTTCCTAAAAACCAGAGATAGTGAAGGAAATGTATCATCTAATAGAAGCTGCAGCACGGAGCGCGAACTTTAGTCCTGAATTTGTTGTTTCCGACGTATGGTCCGTATACAACTTGAATGGTCCATGAATCTACACATGCCGTAAGCTGTGTTTTGAGGCTGAATCAGTGTTATGTCTTGATAGATTAAACACTATTTTCAATACATATAAATGATATGATAAAATGTGCTGCTGGACACAAGTGTAGCTAAATTCTGAGAAGCTTTTTTGTGTTTTGTGGTCAAGCGGCTACTAAAAAAAATGTACAATTACTATCATGGATTTGAGTGAAAGTTTAATAAGCATTTTGGTGTGAAAAGGGATTACCCTACTTGAAAAGGCTGGGAACCTACTGCTATGATATTAAGAAGAGAAAAATGTATGAAATATTGCAAATTATCAAAATTCAATATTATTATGAAATAAGTCTTCTATTTAATACCAGACTTTATTTTTTAAAGATTTATTTATTTATTCATGAGAGACAGAGAGAGAGAGGCAGAGGGAAAAGCAGGCTCCATGCAGGGAGATGTGGTACTGGATCCCAGGTCTCGAGGATCACGCCCTGGGCCAAAGGCGGCACCAAACCGCTGGGCCACTGGGGCTGCCCAATACCAGACTTTAATATCTTCTGTTTCAAGCCACCAATTTCTTCTATTATTTAATTTTACTCGATTTCCTAAATAGAAGTCTTAGGCAAACAACCTGATCTGGAAACATCATACAATTGCTGCAAAACACCCCATGTTCCTGCTCTCACTTCAGAAGACAGACATCGGGCCTAAAACAATCTCATATTTGAAGATCAAATGCAGTAGCATTTGGCGTGAATACCTCAGGTGGCTAAATATATTTATCGACACAGACGTTTTTGGAGGAAATGGCTGTTAGGCTGGAGAGGAACCAGGATGTAGAGGGTGATCTATACTGGGAGTGTGCAGAGCCAAGCAGGCCTGGGGCTGCCGTGCCAGCTACGACAGGCTTGGGATCTTGCTTTGGTTTTTCTCTCATTAGATAAGTATAACAATCCCCCCAAACAGAAAACCCAATATTTACAGCACTTTAGAGAATAGTTCGAAGTGGGTGGTGTAAACAGATTAGTATATCTTTGGCATTAGGAGTGATCTTGTCTGTTTTATTTGTTTCAATAAGTACTAGTTACATCTGCAGGGTACACTGCTCTCTGCTCCAGAGAGGTCTAAAATGGGAATAACAGTGGGTGGGTGTTTGAGATCAGGAGGGAAGCATCCTGCACAAGCTGCCTGAGGGGGAAGCTTACACAGCACCTGTCTCCCTTATGTCCAATTCAAGTCTTTGCCACGAGGCTTAATAGCTTCACGACAGACATAAGGATGGCATCCAGAGAGCCCACAGACAAGGCAAGACCTCTGCTTAAGGAGAGGAGACTCACTCCTTGAAACCTGAAGAGATTAGCATTTGTTTTCTCTGCAAATGAAAGTGGAAACAGGAAATGCCATTGAGTCACAGCATGGAGAGAATGGTTTACCAAATCCAGAAAATAAACCAAAGCTACAGACTTGTGGGCAGTTCTGCTGTGGCCTTGCAGCCACGGTGGGGACACAAGGCCTTTCAAAAAAGTCTGGTACTGCCCCAACTGAGACACCCAGAAAGGAATGCCAGACACGTGCTGCCCAAAGGCCTCGCCTCTTCCTGCTTCAGGGAGCCGGTAGCAGAAGGAAGTCTGAGTAGTGATTCTTGTAGAATCACAGGCACAGCAACTATTTGAAGCCCGATGAGTCAGACTCTTGTTTTCCCAGGCAACGCCAAGTTAGTCTTCAGTACAAAGGACTTCCACTGATGCCAGTTACACTTTTGAAAGCTTTCCAGAAAAACCTGCATATTCAGTATACAATCTCTGGGAGCCTATGGGAACATACTTAAAATTCCTCACCTTTTTGACTCATCACTACTAAGGTGGAACATCTCTGAATGTTAGTGGAGACAAACGCTTTTCGACTACACGGTAACTTGGTAGCTTCTGTGGGTATCAGTCTTAAAAAAAATAGCACTGTGAATTTTCTCTCCTCCGATTCTAACATCATAAGCTGGTCAGAGAACCACTTGGCTTGCTGAAATTTACAATAGCTCAAAGTCTAAATATACAGCCCTCCTTTTAAGACCTTTAGATGAATCACATTCTATATGTTCAGGTTATCGGATATGGATAAAAGACAACACGAAGGAAATCGGTTTGCCTTTATTGAGCTTTCTGCTTTCTTCGGTGAATCAATCAAGAAAAAGATCCACAGATAAAATGAGCTCACCAAAGCCAGAAAAGTAGGGAATGCTCCATAAATTTTGCCTAGGCTTAGGATCTACTGTCTTGAGAAAACTGACAAGTCTGTTTCAAACCAATGAGTAGAATTTTGATGGTTACTAAACTTTTTCCAAGTACATTTTATGTGGCCATTGGTTCAACTTAATCCTGATTACTGGCTGAGGAAAGAAATTCTCATGCCAAAGTTTATTGAAGACTTCATGTTGGTATAGGAGTGTTGTTTTAGCAGAGGTATACCAGCTGTAATTATATTCTTCCAGGAAGTATAAGATGAGTCTAGATTCCATTCGCTTTGAAGGAACTTCAAGTCAAGCATTACCGTGTCTTCTATGCTCCACGCTACCAGACCTGCGCTTTTAATAGCAAGTCATTCAGTGTTCCTCAGCTCTAACCTGGAGTCCTCACTGTTCTGGGAAACACAGGGCAGTTGCATTGCTCTGCTGGGATTTTTCCTCAGAGGCAGGATGGATCTAGCCACACGGCTAGATTCCTCAGAGGCAGGATGGATCTAGCCATAACGGTCCAGTAGGCAGCTTTATCTCCATCACTAGTCCTTTGCCTCCATTGTTCACAACAGCTGTGGGAACTGAAAGTCATAGAGAGAACATATCTTTTCTGTTGTTGTTTGTTGAGGGACGACCAAGGCTAAAAATAGCCAGTCTCTTCTCAATCTTTTCCTGATCCTTTATAGTCTCCTGAAAGAAAGCTTCAATAGATCCTATTCCGAGAATTCTTAACAACCAACTTACTAGCTTTGCTGATTCTTGCATTTCTTTCATCACCTACCAAGAATATACCCACTTTTGAGCCTTTGCTTTTGCTTTTAGGCACTCACCTTTAAGTCATGAAATGTTAGGTGACTCTCCTCCCTTTCTGGCCCTGCTGTCATGGCAGGGCAAGCACATCTACTATTCCCATCAATCCCTTTTGACAGGCAGCCAGCAGTTGTCATAATCAGGATCTCCTTGCTGTGCCCTTGGTCACACTCAACCCCATGCTGCAAGTAATGCTCAATGCCTCTTGACTTGGGAAAATTATAGAGAAGGCATCCAAGCAAACTAGAGTCACTTTGGATGTGCAGGGGCCTCCTGACCAGTACCTGAAACATACTGGCTTGGCTATATTTTTCCCTCAAAGAATCAGTATGATTTGAGACCACGTTCTCTTTGTTTGGGCTTCTTAAGGGAATATCAGAACACAGACTTCCCAATGCACTCCACTGAGTGAAGAAAAGAGACACCACAGCCTCAAACATTGGCCTCCACAGCCAGGTTCAGTACCAAACATTTGAACAAATTGGGCTCTTCTCTCTGAAGAGCTATTCGAACCACAGACACCTTATTGGTGGGCTCCCTCCTGCTGCAGGAATGTGTACCTTTGACTCTCCCAGGAGTTTGAAGGGCTGTAAAGGAACAGCTGAAAATGACCACAGACTCCATGCACAATGAATTGAACATGGTCTATGTTCTTTTGTTAACTTAAAAAGGCACTGTCAAGATCTAAAGGTCAAAAATTGGACCAAACATGCACCATTTTTATCAGACGGCAAAAATCTGATAAAAACGCTCAAAATTCTGGGGAAATAATAACAGCATTTCATTTTTTATAAAACTCTCTTTTCGTGGGACTCACAAAACTTTTGTTCTGTGCTCCCCAGGGTGTGGGAGGTGCCCAGCAGAGGCTCACGTCAGCGCCCACCCCCTCAAAGTGACATCATGGGACTCTCCATAAGTTCATGTTATGGCTTTTACTTTAATGCAGACAGTTATCATTTCAAACATTTGTGCAACAGCAAAAAGGCAAAAAAAAAAAAAAAAAAAAAAAAAAAAAAAGAAAGAAAGAAAGAAAGAAAGAAAAGAAAAAAAAAGAAAAGCAAAGAAAGAGCTCTGTTTGCCAAGGAAAAGCTGACAAATTTATGAAGGGGGAAAATTCACTTTCGAGCTTGTGAGTGGGAGTCACAAACAAAAGTGAATCTCCAGAATCAGAAAAAGTGTTGCGTCTTGCATTGAAACTTAAAAAAAGCAAAAAGGCTAACAACTTGACAGTGCCCTTTTAAGAACGATGGACAATCAAATTAAGGCAGTCGTGCAAACCATGGCACGTAAATGGTTCCTCATTCTTGATGGCATGCACCACATCTGTTTCCATGTTAGAAAGTGGAAAAACCCAGGAGAGAGAAAGCAAGGGGCAAACCACTACATTTTCCATGCAGCTTCTCTTACACATTCACTGCAGTGTGGGGGTTTTCAAAGCTGCACATGTGCCGACGGACATTGGCGGGTGGGCGAGAATTCTGGCTGCCTCTTCCTGAAGATTGAAAAGAAAAAGACACCCAGTGAGTGAGTGGTTATACACGTGTACAGATATAGTGATCACACCACTCAGGTGGTGCCTGGGTCTGGGCCAGAGCCTAGCCTGGCTCCTCAGCCTTTCTCCATGTCATCTCCACCCCCATGTGTCTTCCTTGCACTGGCTGGCTGTTTCTTACTGCCAGGCTCATTTCTGAAAGCCACATCAGTGGAGTGCATTCTTTCTTCTACCTTATGGGACCATCTCTTTCCAAGTGGCAGATGCTTTTTCTGCCATGTGTCTTTCTGTCCAAAATCAGCTCTTTCCCTCCACTCTTGACATATCCCTTTCTTCCTGATGGCAATGGGCTCCACCTCCACTCACACTGATGCAGGCTGAATCTTCCCACTCACCACCCTTCTCTTAAAGGATGTTCATGGGTTTATGTCTTACACTGTGAATTTTAATTGCATTGCTAATTTTCCTTCATATTATGTTTCACTTCCTATCAGGTCACATTTATCTCTTGACCCTCCCAAGATGGAATATATCTGACGGTGCAGAGAGGGGGAGTGGCAAGAGACTGGAGGGATCTGCCACTTGGGGAGAAGTCATCTCGTTCCTTGGTTAGAGTTCTCCTTAAACAGCACATAGGATATGGGGAAAAGAGCATCGATTGGTCATGGCAAGGCTAATGGGGTAGCCATGGGCAGTTGGCCTTTTACCATCCTCTGTTGAAGTGAGGATTCCCATGAGTTAGGCAGCACTTCAGAAGGTAGTGGAATAAAGCCATCTTGTTATCACTCCACATAAGATGGCTGCCAACCACAGAAAAGAATTTCAGGAACAAGATGCTAAGGTGAACCATCAGCAAGAATTTCAGGAACAAGATGCTAAGGTGAACCATCAGCAAGTACTGTGGGTGGTATGGATGAGATTGGCTGAATTGGAGAAAATATCAATATTAAGGAACTCTCAGTGATGAAGTCCCCTAAAGGGGTCCCTAAAAACTCACAAATACTCTCTATGTATCAGCATTGGCTACCTACCCCAAGATCCTGGTGCCAATTATCCAGTGTTAATCAGAAGAGGATTATAATAGCTACAGGCAAGACAAAACCTTTTGCTGTATTTCCTATCTCTTTTTTTCCCCCCATTAAAGCAGACAGAGGAAGGGAAACAGAAGAGGAAAGAGCCAGAGACATTGCAGGAGCAGACCATGCCCTTTCCCATTCCACATCTTCTAGACTGAGGCCTGGCACATGCTAGGAAGGAGAGATGTAAATTTGAGGTTTGAGACAAAAATACACTGGAATAGCTTTTCAATGTAGGAATCTGATCTGAATGTAGAAGGTGGGGAAAAAGTCAAAGGTGAAAGAGAAAAAATAAAATTAATCAATATTTGTATTTCTGCCAAGTTTGGGACATTCAATAAACCATTTTCAAAGTACATGATCTACCCAGAATAATTTGAAATCCCTGCCCAGAGATAAAAACTTGAAACACCTTGGTGTAACTTTGTTACTATTGCAATAATCTATTTATTTAAAAAATAGACAAAGAGACAATGTTTGCTATTAAACTTGCTGAAGTATTATGTCCCTGACATTCAATATGCCCACCTGAAATCACAAAAATCATGTCAACAATGAAAACATCAGGAAGTAGATGACCAGAGATAGAAGTATGATATTGGAGTATATAAATGAAACTATCAGTAAGAAAGAACATTTAACCTACAAAATAATAAAACAACTTCATTTCTCAGGAAGGAAGGCAGAAAAATAGACTCAAAGCATTTGGCTACATGCTAAACTGTCTGTGTCCCTTGAATCTCCTAGTTAATTCTACCTGTAGATAGAGTCTACGTGTGGCCTGGCCCAATGGTACTGGGAAGCCAGGACCCCACCCAGGCTGGCTTCAGGCCCCTGTGTCTAATACAGAGGTACAATGTGTCCCTCATCAGAAGGGCCTGCACTTGGGATTTAGTGGGTGATATTCACCATTTTGGAATCTGTAATCATTGTATCACTTAATTTGTGTTTTGTAAGTGATGTTTGATGGGGAAATGGAACATGCACTTAGGGGCTTGGAACCTCAGCTTACCCATAGGGTCCTGCCTTCCTGACTTCACTAGTGCCCCCTGGGACTCAACGAGTCTTCGCTCTCTGACCCTGCCCAGGGATCACTGCCACTCTCCACCACTGGCAGGGCTCTCTGGGCATGAGTACAGGGAGATCAAATCAGGGTCAAGTGCATGTGCTGCTGCATAACACCTCAAGGAGGTGATTGGCCGCCCCCTCCTTGGATTAGCAGGGCCACAGTGCATTTGACAGGCACCACAGGGGTGAGCCTTTCACCCATCCTCCACGCAGGCTCTTTCTAGTCCACGTGCTGTTGTTGTAATATCCTTGGATGTCACCAGTCTGCCAAGGGCCAGGGTAGGAGAGAGGTGAGAAGGGGAGATGCTCGGCTCAATTTCCCTGTAGTGTCTGCCCAGTGACTAGACTGGTGGGAGGAGGACTTGGCAGCCTGAGGGCTGCACCTGCATGGAGTCACAGAATTGGGGCTTCGGCACCTGGCCGGGTATATACTTGCCCCCCAAGTAACCTCCCCCCACCCCTGCCCTGCAAAGGAGTGCAGCACTAAATGGCAAATCAAAAAACATAAGGACAGGTTGAGAGAGAGACCACAGGAGAAAAGACAAGACTTTATATTATAGTCTGTTTAACATTTCCCTCTGTGTTTTCAGCCAGGGGCCTCATGTTTTCTTTTTGCACTGGGCCGTGCAAATGATGCAGCTGGTCTTGTCTGCTGGGTATATGTATGATGATAAAAGTACAGAGAAACATTTTGACAGCTCAGAGACGTGGCGTGCTGACATTAGCATAGGTGCAGAGTGTGACATGCCTGGACCATATAGCATGTCTATCTCCTGGGGACTGGGATGGGGGCTCCGTGGCCTGTGTCACTGACTTGGAATTACAGTTCTGGGGTTCCTTCAGGGGTGGCAACCACATTGACAGTCAAACTCCACACAGTAACTCCCAGTATCCCAAAGCCACCTTAATTCACTATTGTTTGAAATAGTTGAAAAATTATAGCATTTCCTTAATAGTGTCATTTCTTCAGTCTCTGACTCACTTTGTGTTGAAGTGAAATGTAAATGATCTATGCCTACGGACCTTACTTCTATGAAAGGGGGGTTGATTAAAGGTTACAGGCCAAAGCCTTGAAAAAATCTGATGCCAGAGTGTCCATTTTATCAACTGCACAAAAAAACGAGAGGAGCTTGACTTCAGGGTATTTTTAGCAACTGTAAAACCACATATTCAACCAACCACAGATTCGGCAAGCCAGAGTAAAAGCTTGGAGGGAAAATGTAGCATATGGAGACTTGTCAAATATAAGTCTCAAATCTGTGCTTGAATCTTTTGGCAGAAATTGTAGATTTAAAGAAACCCCAGAAATTTAGTAAGAAAGATTCCTCTTCAATTTCTTCAAAAAGTTCAGTTGATTTATTTTCTTTTGCTCTTTTTTCCCTCTTCTTCCCTTCTAATTTTCCTTTTTTCTTCCCCCTTTCTCTTTCCTTTCCTTTCCTTTTCTTTCCATGCAGTCACTGCTTGTTATAGTTTCTCCCATCTATTCTCATTGTCCAAATCTTCCTTTGTCTGATAAGAGACCATCTCTTTTTGGGTGTACTTAGTCCCATATGACTTTGTTTTAAGGTGTTATTTTCTTTACCGTAGTTCATTAATATGTCAGTTTCTATGCTAGGAATTACCCTTCACATGAACTTGAGAAGTTGTTACGAACAAGTTTCACCATGGTAGTGTAGCAATAAGATGGCTGGATAAGGGCCCAGGAAACCAGGCACTCTCCAACTGTGTATTTGCCCCTTTTAGACTCAGGTTTTTTTTCATCCATAAAGGATTATTGAAAGAATAAATGTGAAAAGTTTCCAAATAGCAAAAAGCTATCCCAGCTTAAGACATCACTATTAAAACCCCTCCTCTGAAAGATGGAGGGACAAAAGCACAGACAAAAGACCCAGATATTTTAAATCCAGTGCAATTTAGAGTAGACTAATTCACAGTATCTCAAACTTTACTTCATTTTACTTATGAATGCTAACCACTTTCCTTATTCAAGAATTTCAATAACTTCTACTAGATGATAAACTGTTTTCTCTTCAGATCGTAGGGGATAAAGTTGGGGGTGGGGACAATGTTAGTGACATTGAGTGGATGTAGCAGGAGCAGGTGAGAGCTAGGTACAGAACAAGTTAGCCGTCTGTGTCTGAAGTTGCATGTCTATGATAGGTTTGGAGGTGAGTCTACTTTTAGCAGAGATAAAATGGTCTATACAATTCCAGATGGTCAGTTCACCATGGAAATAATAATGTGGCATCTGTCCAAAGTAATCACAAAGATTGGCAGCAACCACTCAAGACCATTTTAGCAGAGTGTGGTCTATCTTTTTTTTCTTATAGATAAATATAGGATAATTTGTGCCTCCAATTGCTTTCCAAAGCCAAGTGCATTTTTTTCTATTATCTGAATTTAAATATTTATTTCTAAACATTTGTTTATCAGAGTGGAGAGTGGAGCTCTGATTGTCTACATAGGCCGTTTGTAAACGGTAATTTCTTCCACTCTTCATTTTAGGCATGGATATGTAACATAGTACATTAATGTTCTTTATATAAACACACAGTGCAGTTTTTCCACAGATGTGTAAAATACTGCTAATTTAAATAAATTTTAATTATTAAGATTTCTAAGCTAATAAGAGCTTGCAGAGAATAACCTAATAAAATTCAATTTAATTGCCAAAGATTTGTCAAATATCTTTGGCAAATATCTTAAGGCAAACATTTGCCTTATATAAAGTTTCTGTTCTTTTGAAAACATTAAGGATATATGTGAAGCCCTCTACATATTATTTTTTTAATATTTTATTTATTTATTCATGAGAGACACACAGAGAAAGAGGTAGAGACATAGGCAGAGGGAGAAGCAGGCTCCCTGTAGGGAATCTAACACAGACTCAATCCTAGGACCCTGGGATCACGCCCTGAGCCAAAGGCAGACGCTCAACCACTGAGCCACCCAGGCGTCCCTATCTAGTATTCTTAATACTAATCCTTTCCTTTCTGAGGGAAAGTTTGGTATGAGTGGATCGTCACTTGTCATATTTTAATACTTTTACAACATATATATTCATATGTGCTAACAAATAATATATGGTAGTGTTTAGTATGTTATTAGATGTTATATACATAACATCACACTCTATTTCCAGTCAGCAATTTGCCTATTTTGTTCATTTTGTATTACATTGATAGGTATAGCTCTAGTTCAGTCACTTAAACTAAACTGAATACATACCACACTACCACAAATAAAATCCATTCTCCTACTGATGGCCACTTAGGTTGTTTCCTACATTTTGCTATTTGAAGCAATGCTGCAGTAAACATTCTAGATTATGTCTTCTTGCACACAAATATGGGAGATATAGGAGATTTTTTTCTAAGATATGAACCTAAAAGCAGAGTTGGGGATTGTTGTGAGTGTGCATTCATCTTTCTTATATATGGCCAAATTGCTCTACCAAGTGCTTGCCCAATTTACATTAGTATATGAGAATTCATATTCTTTCTGATGTTTTTTCAGACATCTTTAAGATTGGCTTTTTATAATGAAAAATTTCAAAAATATAGAAACATGGAGAAAATACTAAAATGAATACCCATATCCCTATTACTCAGTTTCAGTAATAATATATGTGTGAATCTTGTTTCATCCATATCACCATTTATTTATTTTAAAGAAAAGCTAAATCGTTATGTTTTCATCCATAAGTAATTCAGTGTATAAGCACACATTTTTATAATAAAAGGAAAAATAATATTATCATATCTAAAATATATTAATATTAATTCTTTGATATTTGGTATTAAATGTTTAATATTAACATCACTATTTGGATTTCTCTGTTTGTCTCATATGTTTTTATTTTACTTTTGATTTTCAAATCAGCATCCAAACAAGATCTGCATATTACATTTCATTGATAAGTAAGTCTCTTAAGCCTTCTTAATCTATAGATATTCCCTTCCCTTTTTTTGCAGGCTATTTGTTGAAAAAATACTGATAGCTTTCCAGATTACAGATTTTACTGGTTGAGTCCCTAAAGCATCATTTAAAGTGTTCCTCTGTTACCTATATTGCCAAAAATTGATAGTTAGATCTGAGGGTTTGATCAGATTGATGGTTGCTTGTGCATGGAATATAATTTTGGAGATAGTGTTTACTCCCTATTATACCAGACCAAAAAGCACATAAATTGGGTTGTCTATTAATCACATTAGGATTGATCAGTGGGTTCAGGCGTGGTCAGCCTAATGCATACATTATAAAACTTTCCATCAGCTTTTCATCTAATGGTTTTAGCATCACTGATGATCATTATGAAGGTCAATTATTTTATTACAAAACTGCAAAATGGTAATATTATAATTCTATCATCATTTCTGTATTTGTCAACCAGATTTGTTTTCTAAATTAGAACTTCTCCTCATCAGCTATTTAGTTCCTCTGATGTAGAGTTCAAACAAGTGAAATGGATGATTCTTTTCTTTAGAAATATTCAGAATAATGACTTGATTTTCTAACAACCTCCAACAGTGATCAGTGTATCACCTGTGGGTCTGCTTCTATTGTCTAATTGTTTCCCTTGATTTTTTGGTAATATTATCTTAACTCTTCCACACTAAACACATAAGACACATATGTATGTATGTATATATAAATACACAAACACACACATATAAAACGATTCTGCAGAGGTTGTAAATTGTAGATGGTATTATCTGTGCTAGAGTTGCTTTACCACTTTATCTGTTAAGGGGGATAGATCATCTTTATCTAATCCAGAACTGAGCTGAGTCAAAGTTATTTTATAATTGGGATAGGAATCAGTCTACTGTAGGCCATACCCCTTCAGGACTTTTAACAGAACATCTGGCTGTGCACTAGTACACTTCATCTGGTGGGTCTTCATCACTTCAGCATTAAGAGGCTAAGCTTTTCAAGATTTTCAGTTTAGAATTTTGCATTCCTGATCCACACAACTTCGGAATTAGACAAATGATGGAGAAACTTGACCACATGATTGGGTGCCTCTGAATCTCCAATTTTGTCAATCTTGCCTCATGTGGTTGCTAAAGGTGTTTTTTGTTTTTTGTTTTTCCCACCGATGGGTCTGTCTCCTCAGTATTGAAAGAATTCCATGAAAGTAACATTATGTGTCAGAAATGTTTAGCCTATCTTTTAACCTTTCTGATCTACCCAATTGCAGGCAATTACAAATAACTGAGTGATTATGGCAAATTAATGCAGGAGTTTGGAAAACAGAAAATATTTGCTCATCATAACTTGTGATTCATGGAGGTGCCTAGGTGGCTCAGTCAATTGAACATCTGACTCTTGATTTCAGCTCAAGTCATGACCTCAGGGTCATGAGACTGAGCCCCATGAAGGGTTCCACAATCAGTGGATAGTCTGCTTGAGATTCTTTCTCCCTGTCCTTTTCCCACTGCACCTCCCGCTCACGCCTTTATTTTTCTCTCTCTCTCTCAAATAATAAATCTTTAAAAAAAGCCCTTGTGATTCATTAGTAATCATAATTTCAAATTTAGCTTAATTTTGATCAATTAAAAATTATGAATCCTTGGGGCACCTGGGTGGCACAGTCAGTTAAGCATCTGACTCTTGGTTTCAGCTCAGGTAGCAATCTCAAGGTTGTGAAATTGAGCCGGGAATTGGGTTCAGTGCTCAGCATACAGTCTATTTATTCTCTCTCCCTTTGCCCCTCCCCTCTCTCTAAAATAAAATAATAAATCTTTTTAAAAAATGATGAATCCTTGTTACATATTTGATTTGCTAAAAAGACCAGTACTGTCAATCAACTATTTTCCTATCTCTTGACAAAATATAAAAAATTGAAAAAAACAGAAATCAGAAATAATTACTATGATAAGAAGCTTAAAATCAAAGTAATGATAACAAAAAGGACTTAGATCACTTAAATCTAGAATTGTGTGAGGCTCTGATATTCTTGGCTATAGCATCAACAATATTAGATATGGTTCTACTAACATTTATTTTATGCTACCATTTCTCTGTAAGCAGAGCCATTAATATCCTCATGTCACCACCCATCAAACCTGAAAAAAGAACCTAATAGGCAATTATCACACAAGTTCTTTCATAGTATTAGATGTATAGTCCCCATAGCCCTAAAAGAAAGCATAGTGATATCATAGTTTACTGAAAAAGGAGAGGAAGAGATACTAAAATTGGCATAAGAGGACATCTGCTTTCAGCTAAGATGTAATACCTTGGGGTAAAACAAGTCTCCCACTGAGAACAACTAGAAAAAACAGATTCAATATTTTTAAAAACCATTTACAGACATTGAAAACTGTCATAGCAACCAGAATTCAAGGTACCAAGTCAGAAAGAATCCAAGTCAGAAAATCCAAGTCAGAAATAAGTGAACTTCAGAAGGATAAGTAGATAATCTTCAAATTATTTTGTCCTTGGAACATTTGATGATTCTTGGTTCAGGAGAAGAGACTGAGCATGCAGGCAGGGGGTCTTAACTAAGAGGTAAAGAAGCAAGAAAAACTTTTTAAATGCATAGGCCTATAGACATGAAAATTGATTTTAAGTCTTACAATGCAACTAGGACTTGAGGAGCCAAGAGTTTGGAGAGATATCACACACACACACACACACACACACACACACACACGAGAGAGAGAGAGAGAGAGAGAGAGAGAGAGAGAGAGAGAGAGAGAGACTAACACTTAGTAGGTTCCCTCATAAAAAACGTGCACATTTTAGGCTGCACAAAGCACAGGATACAAAGCTAAGTAGAAAACTGCCAGAAATCAGAATGAAGTTTTTGGAAGTTTCACAGCACTGATGAATCACTTTGAAGTTAAAGGCATTTAAGAATGTGGAGCCCAGGGAAACAGTGGGGAACCACAGGACCCCTGGATAACTATACCCTAGTAATAAGATGCACCAAGTGAAGCAGAATAAACTTTATAAAACTACAATACACACTCAAATCGTTTCAGTCCATCATCGGAGGATCTACATATCAGGAATATATAAATACGTATTGATTGTGCAAAACAATCATAGTCATGTAATATAAGATGTAAAAAATGTGCAGAATTACAGTGCACAGCATGAAAGTTGACACAAAGCAAATGAAATTAATGTGCTTTAAGATCCTTGCTTTGTTTGGAAAGTGAGAAAACTACTAATTTATTTAAGATTACAAAAGTCAGGAAATCCTTATTATAATCTCTAGGGTAACTATAAACAGAATAATAAAAGAATGTTAAGCTAACAGATTAATAGATGGGAAAACTGAATATTAAAGTGCTATATTAATCCAAAGAAAGCAAGAAGGAAAAGAAAAACAAAAGGAGAGCAAACACATAAATGGAAGTAATCATTCCACCAAGACAAGCAGAAAATAGTTAAAAAGTAGATATAAATATGATTATGTCAGCAATTACATCAAGTGTAAATGAACTAAATAATCTAATTTAAACATAAGTATTATCAACCTAAGAAACAAAGTCTAACTCTAACTAACTATGAGCAGCTTAGGACAGACACTCTTTAAACAGAAGGACATGCCTGAATGGCTCAGCAGTTGAGTGTCTGCCTTCAGCTTAGGCCATGATTTTGGTCCTGGGATTGAGTCCTGCATCAGGTTCCCTGCAGGGAGCCTGCTTCTCCCTCTGCCTGTGTCTCTGCCTCTCTCTGGGTCTCTCATGAATAAATAAATAAATCTTTTAAAAAATAAACATAAGGACACAGAAAAGTTGAAAAGCAAAGAATGGAAAAGGTAGAACATGTAAACACTAACCAAAACTAAAAGCTATTAGCTACACCAATGTCAGACACGGTAGACTCTATTTCAGCTAGGCAATATAGAGGAGAACAAGGAAGAATTTATATCAGGAAATTCAAGAATGGATTAGTATTTGATAATAATTCAAGGTATTTCCCCATGTTAACAGAATACAATAGAAAAATAGGATATTTCAACTGATGCAGAAAAATATTTTGACAAAATTCAATGTCCATTTGTGATTAATTTCTCAGCAAACTGAGAAAGGAATAGCCTTAACCTGATAAAGGTAAATTATGAAAACCCTACAGGTAATGTCATATATAAAGATGAAATTTTGAGCAATGGCAGTGATGTCCTAGACCCAGAATAGCCAGAACAATAATAAAGCTGGAGTAGTTATATTACTTGATTTTAAAACAATATAAGATTCAGGAATAGAAGACAGTGTGGTATAGACAAATATCAAGAGAATATAGTAAAGAGTTCATAACTGGGACCATCTATGTGTGTGTTCAGTTGAATTTTGACACAAGCACCAATGTCATTCAATGAGGGAAGGAAAGTCTTTTCAAAAACTGAGCTGGGAAAATTGGATTTCTATTAAAAAAAAAAGAATCTTGATCCATTATTTATATCACACATAAAAAAAGTATTACAGCTCTAAATGAAAAAAGTCAAAATTATAAAGCTCCTAGAAGAAAATATAGGAAAATATTTTTGTGACTTACAGTAGGTAAAAATTTTCTAAACTGAATATAAAAAGCACTAATCATAAAAGAAATGATAAATTGAACTCCATCAAAATTAAAAACTTTCACTCATCAAAAGATACCACTAAGAAAATGAAGTCAGGTCACAGACTGAGAAGATATTATAATACATGTACCTGACAAAGTCTTATAACCAGATTATAAAAAGAAGCCCTAAAAATAAGATACAATAAAGATACAAAATAAGATACAAATGACCTAGTAAAAAAATAGGCAAGAATTTGTATAGTATTTCATAAAAGAGGCATATAAATGACCAAAAAAGTATATGAAAAGAATTTCAAGGTCATTAGTCATCAGGAAAATGCAAATTGAAACTATAATTAAATACAACTACATACTCATTAGAATGACAAAAATGTGAAAGATTACCAACATCAAATGGATCTCATACATTCTTAGTAGGAGTATAAAATGGCAAAATCCTTTACAGCTTCTTTGGCAAAATCTCTCTGGCAGTTTCTTGCAAGTTAAATATACACCTGCCTTATCATCCAGCAATTCCACTTCTAGGCATATACCCACAAAAAAATGAAAATATATGTTCGTAAAAACTAGTATATGTAAGTTGATTGTGGCTTTATGTGTAATAGTGAGAGTTGGAAACTACGTAGATACCCATTAGCACATTAGATTAAACAAATTTTAGTATATTCATACAACATAATACTAACCAGCAATTAAATCTTGATCCATGCAAGAACATGGGTGAATCTCATGCTTTGTGAAAGAATGGAGACATAAAAGAAACTTACTGTATGATTTTATTTTTATGAAATTCAAGAACAGGCAAGTTAATCTATGAGGGTAGAAATCACAGTAGTGGTTGCCTCTGAATGGAAAGTGGAACAGATTAGAAAAGAATGGGGGAAATTTCTAGGGTGAAGCCAATGCTCTATACCTTGGTTACTTGTGGGTTACAGGGGTATATCATGCAATTGTATAAGCTGCATCAAACTTCCATTAAAAGTCTATTCATATTGATGTAACTTTGTAACTATGCTTCAACAAAAAAGGATATGAAATGAAAGGACGAGAAGGATTAGAGAGAAAATGTAAATATTGAAGTTAACCAAAAAAGCTTCAACATACAGGTATTAGAAATGCTTGAAGAAAAAGAAACAAAGCAAGGAAATGAATACTGAAGACTATATATATAGCTCAAGAATTTTTTCCTGAAGTTTAAAATGATTTGTAACTACACACTGAGAATACTGACCCAAGAAAACCAATATGAAGAAACATTCTAGTAAAATAACCAGACTCTATAGGAAATGGAAATGTTTTTATTTTGGATGTCTAGGGAAAAAAAACAGAAGTGTTTTATAAGGGAAAATGGATAATCCTCAGAATTTGAGGCAGCAAAGCTTTATGTTAACTGTAACCAGAAAGACATATTGACAATACTTCAGAAAAACAAAATATGCTCCCTGAATTTTATAGCCAGCAAAACTGACATTTGATATAAAGGTTGTAGATGAACTGTTTTCAACAAACAAAAACTAAGTGACTCTTGTTCCCATGAGTAAATTCCTGAAAATCTACTCTGGGTTAGGCTTATGAGCTTCAGACTACCAAAATAACTAGGAAGACATCATCATAAGGACTGGAGGTAAGTATTAAACCCATCCTCAGGTTAAAAGGGAGAAAGTATAGTATGTAATGGCTATTTACTCAGTTAATGTAGATATAGTAAAACTAGTTTAAAAGGGAGAGATGGAAAGATCAGATGCAAACTACCATATTTTAACTCTTTGAGTAATTAATTGGTTGTGACAGTATTAGTAGTTATTCTAAGATACTTGTATGGCTACTGTGGAATAGCAAAAACATATATTTCTGAGATATTTTAATTCTATCATCTACTGTTTCCTTGGAAACAAAGATTCTTCTTGTGGAATAAAGGAAATGTGTATGTGTAGTAAATAACATACGAGCTATGAATTTCTGGATCAGAAAGGCTGAGAATAGATATAATAGGCATTACATGCTTTAATAATTAAATACTTGATGGCATTAAGCTACGACTTCACCCTATTAATTCTAGGGGTCATTTTGTCATTTGGACTTAAATTTTCAAAAAGCCCCCCTGGATCATCAGCCTGTCCACCCATCTCCACATCACAGAGACCTATGACCATTTCCAACATTTGTTTCAGTGACTGCTCTTTTCTGCTTTTGTGTCTGATCAACCCCAACTCTTATAGATCAATCATATCATAGATGTGCTAATATATTTAGTCTGCTAATAGTTCAAATTTTATAGTCTTTGGAGCCAAACAACCCTGAGGTGGCTGCATATCTCTGTTTATTCTATATGCCTTAAAATGGAATTTCCTGAGCAATTTTTTGTTTTTACTTTTACTTTTATTTTATGTCTTAATTATTTCTCTGGGATCTCTTTTTTCACCGCCAACTGTCAAAGCCCTAGGTTGGGCAACCGTGTAATCTCCCACCTAGGCTCTGCAACAGCCTCCTCCCAGAGTCCAGAGTCTTGAGTCTTGCTTCCCAGTACAACCTCTACCCTGAGGGTGGAATGCTAGCTATAAAACACACGTCTCAAGGATGACAGTGCAACCCTGCTGTATGACCTTAGTGGATTTCCGTGGTTCAGAAGGTAAGATCCAAGACCCTGAGGCCTTTAACTAGACCCTGATCTGGTCATACCTGACCACTTCAGTTTCTTCTCATCATACTTTCCTTCTTTCTTGCCTCTAGGCATCTTGAAATTGCTTCATTTCCTTCAGCTGTGAGTCTTTTTCCTTCTCAACACCTTTACATTCTGATTGCTTGACAGCTCTACTCCATTAGTTCCCCTCTGTCCCTAGCTAACCCCTTCTCCTTCAGAAGTCTTATTTAAATAATATTTCTTCCTGGAACATGTTCAGCCTCCACGCACTGGGACTGGTTAGATCCCTCTAATAACACTCTGTAATACCTTGTATTTATTCTTACAAACACTCACTACACTTGTGATTACTTGTTTAATATCTGGCTAGATTTTAACCTCCACAAAGGCAGGGGCTGGATCTGATTTGTTCACCACTGAATTCCCTGCACTGTCCTGGCACATTCTAGACACTGGAAAATCATTTGTTGAGTGAATGAGTCATCAGTGGTTCTCTTCAAGTCTTTAAAAGGTATGTGTCAGGCCTTGAAGCCATGCTAACCACCACAGCAAAAGCTGTGGTTTTATACTAGGACTAGCCCTGGAGTTTAGGCTAAATTTTCAGTTTTAAACATTTGAAGCTAAATATGTTTTTGTAAGAAGTTACTGTCAGCCCAATGGAAACACTTACCCCCTAACATATTAGGGGGTAACATAACATATAGCTGTGCTATATCTTGCCTCTGTATCTTTTCACATAGTAGTTCCCCTGACTTAAACACCTTCCCCATACCTTCCCCGACTTTAACCCACTGCTTGGTCTAGCTAAGGGCAGCCATTATTCTTAGCTATCTTAGATCCCCACCGGACTCCATCCATGGTCCACGGTCTACACTATAGGTCGTTTCTATTTATGCCTCTTGAACACGCTACCCTCACCTCTGTCCTAGAACTACCTTCTGCCACACTGTCATCATCAGTGTTCTTACTGGTATCCTCCACTTCAGGAGAAATTCTGTGGGGTCATAGCAGACCATTCAATATTTTTTCATGGGTAAATTGTCCACAGTTTGTAAAGTAGTAAGCCCTCCATATGTTTTTAAGTAAAGGACTAAATTATGAAAACTACTAAAATGGCTTGAAATACTAGAGCTTGCAATAAAGCACTGACAAAATCAATGGCTAAAGTCATAGAGCTGGCTAGTGACCCAAATCCATCCCTTTTGCTTCCTCACTGCCTCTGCTGCCCCATGGTCATAAATCCTTCTATTTTACTTTGATCATGTATGTTTTTTTTTTTTTGTTAGCATTTTTCCACTCCCTATCCCATATCCACCTAAGCCAAGTAACATAAGCAGTGCAAAACTGAAGATGATATTAATTCCCCCAGTATTTGAGAGAATTTACTAGGAGCAATGTAACTATGTATTTTTATAGCTGGAAAATCAAGGAAGGGAAAATATTTCTTACTGATTTCTTTTAAGTGGTTGTTTTTTAATATATTTAGCAGAATCGCTATGGATTTGGCTTAATTTTGTTAGCAGTGGACTCATTTATCTTGAAGAAAATCTGCATAAAAACTAAAAGACAACCTACAGAATGGGAGAAGATATTTGCAAATGACATATCAGATAAAGGGCTAGTTTCCAAAATCTATAAAGAACTTATTAAACTCAACACCAAAGAAACAAACAATCCAATCATGAAATGGGCAAAAGACATGAAGAGAAATCTCACAGAGGAAGACATGGACATGGCCAACAAGCACATGAGAAAATGCTCTGCATCACTTGCCATCAGGGAAATACAAATCAAAACCACAATGAGGGGATCCCTGGGTGGCGCAGCGGTTTGGCGCCTGCCTTTGGCCCAGGGCGCGATCCTGGAGACCCGGGATCGAATCCTACATCAGGCTCCCGGTGCATGGAGCCTGCTCCTCCCTCCGCCTGTGTCTCTGCCTCTCTCTCTCTCTGTGACTATCATAAAAAATTAAAAAAAAAATTAAAAAAAAAAAAAAAAAAAAAAAAACAAAACCACAATGAGATACCACCTCCCACCAGTGAGAATGGGGAAAATTAACAAGGCAGGAAACAACAAATGTTGGAGAGGATGCGGAGAAAAGGGAACCCTCTTACACTGTTGGTGGGAATGTGAACTGGTGCAGCCACTCTGGAAAACTGTGTGGAGGTTCCTCAAAGAGTTAAAAATAGACCTGCCCTACGACCCAGCAATTGCACTGTTGGGGATTTACCCCAAAGATTCAGATGCAGTGAAACGTCGGGACACCTGCACCCCGATGTTTCTATCAGCAATGGCCACAATAGCCAAACTGTGGAAGGAGCCTCGGTGTCCATCGAAAGATGAATGGATAAAGAAGCTGTGGTTTATGTATACACTGGAATATTACTCAGCCATTAGAAATGACAAATACCCACCATTTGCTTCAACGTGGATGGAACTGGAGGGTATTATGCTGAGTGAAATAAGTCAATCGGAGAAGGACAAACAGTGTATGTTCTCATTCATTTGGGGAATATGAATAATAGTGAAAGGGAATATAAAGGAAGGGAAAAGAAATGTTGGGAAATATCAGGAAGGGAGACAGAACATAAAGACTCCTAACTCGGGGAAATGAACTAGGGGTGGTGGAAGGGGAGGAGGGCGGGTGTTGGAGGGGAATGGGTGACGGGCACTGAGGTGGACACTTGACGGGATGAGCACTGGGTGTTTTTCTGTATGTTGGTAAATTGAACACCAATAAAAGTTAATTAAAAAAAAAAAAAAAGAAAATCTGCATAGAGGGTATTGTTAAACTGCCTTAAATTATACGAGGTTTTCCCTTACCCTTTTGAAACAAAATCAATTACAGTCATGTAATTTTCTTCTATTAACCAATGTTAATAATAAGTAATACTATATTGTTGGCCTGTGATTTTAATTCATTCAGAAGACAGCGTTCTGATCTATTTTCCTTTAACAAAACAAAACACCTTGCCCTGCCCCCCCCCCCCCCCCCCCCCCCCCGGCTTTGTTTATCTTGAGGCAACTGAGAAGCATTTTATAGCCAGGATTCTTTATAAAGGTAGCAAAGACAGGTTGTTGTTGTTGTTGTTAATTTGTTTGGTTCTATACTGCATACCTTTATAAAAATGTTGTGTCAGAGGTATGACATTTCTTTCCGCTCCATTGGCATACCCACTAGAATTTGGAATAATCACTCACATTTTGTATAGATAGGTGATTGTCCTTTACCTCCTTAAACTGAGATAGACTCATGAGCCAGGCTTAGCGAATCAGTTTCTGTGTTTTGTAGATCTATGGGGTAAAGAGAACAGAAGCAGTCTCTTTGGGTTGCTGATCTATAAAAACATGTAAACTCAAGAGCACTGGGATGCTTGTCCTTGGACTGACCATGAAGGCCCATGACACGGAGAGAGCAGATCTATGAAGAGATGATGAAGGCAGGCAGGGAGGAGAGAGGAGGTGACCCTGAGACCTTTCTCCTCAGGAGCTCAATTGCCCATGTGGCCCAGAAGCATTTCAAATCTTGTTACCAAGGGATACCTGAAAGTATTCCTTCTATTCTTTCTGCTAAATAGCCCACCCCCTTTTCCTTAGACTAACTTGAGTTGGCTCCTATAACTTGCAGCCAGAGAGTTCTAATTAAGGAGCCTAAGGCTCTGTTCTCATGATCTGAAGCTTACAAATCCACTGGTACTTTCTTATATTCTTCATTTTGCAAGCTGTTAATGTTTTTGTTCTTGAACTAGCTTTACAAACACGTTGCTCACATGGTCTGTTTCCCTTTAGAGTAGGTAACACTTTATACTGGACACTACAGATGGAATGCAAATGACCTCATCTTTCTTTAGCTATGGCCAAGCACGGACAGGTTGCCAAGCTATGTCAAACAGGGTGTTTTTTCCCCACACACATTTCATACTAAGTATCACTTGCATATCTCCACTTTTAGCAGATACATGCTCTTCCATTCTTTTTTTTTCTATAAAGATTTTATTTATTTACTCATGAGAGACAGAGAGAGAGAGAGAGAGAGAGAGAGAGAGGCATAGACACAGGCAGAGGGAGAAGCAGGCTCCATGCAGGGAGTCCAATGTGGGACTCAATCCCTGGTCTCCAGGGTCACGCCCTGGGCCAAAGGCAGGCACCAAACCGCTGAGCCACCCGGGCTGCCCGTGCTCTTCCATTCTATACAGCATAGATATTGTGAACTAATGATAACTATGATGCATTCTATCAGAACTCTCTTTACATGATGATGTAATGCAGAGTTTTGTTGCTAGTATATAGACTCCCATACATTGTCCTATTTTCATAATTTCAGTGTCACTAGCTAACAGCTATTGAAAATTAACTATGTGCTAGGCACTGTACTACACTCTTTACATACATTTTCCCATTTATTTTATGCAAATGAAAAATAAATATGTTTAGGCTAGCTTAAGTTGGCTTCTGTAACTTGCAGCTCAAGAGTTCTAATTAGTGAGTCTATAGGCTCTGTTTTCATGATCTGAGAACATCCATGGTCAGGTTCAGGCTGCAGGACTCCAGTGGGTCTCCAACAGTTTCTTTCATTTAATAGGTGACTGTTACATAGAGTTGGGTGTATACTTAATAAACTTCTGACTCTAAAGTTAGTCACCTACTTGAATCACCACACTATACCATTTCCTATCATTCCCACTCACCCGATTTTAACCATGGTATGTAATACCAATAACCATGAACTTCTTGAGGGCAGTCTTATTCATTTTATTATATGCATGAATAAATGTATACATTATTGAGGTTGCAGACCTACACACAGTGATGATTTTATCCAAAAAACCCTCAATGATTTTAGCCCCATCTCTTTCTCTTATAAAAATGGCTTGAGGTTGTCAAGTCTTAGTTTCTTTGCACAATTGTGTCATATGGACCTTTCTTGAGCCATTATGGATATTCATGTAGAATATTCTGGGATCAGGGGCCCCTGGGTGGTGCAGCTGGTTAAGCATCTAATTTCTAGTTACACCTCAGATTATGATTTCAGGATCATGAGATGGAGCCCTGGGTCGGGCTCCCCACTTCAGCACAGTCTGCTAAAGTTTCTCTCTCTCTACCTCTGCCCTTCACCACTTTTTCTCTTTAAAATAAATAAATAAATAAATAAATAAATAAATAAATAAATAGAAAATCTTTAAAAAAAGAATATTCTGAATTCAGTCTAAAAACTACGTACTGTTAACATATGAGGATAAAATATCAAATTTGGGAATTTGAATATGTATCAGTCATGCAAGTTTATTTGAATTTGAACGAAATATAAAAGGTGACCCATATTCAAAAGGAAGTATGTTCTCTCTGAAGCTGCAACATAACCTGCACCTTATGGTCTCAGTATAGAACTTAAAAACATAAAATATGAGTATCAAAAGTAGCTATTTCTGTGTTATTCACAGAATGAACACATATTATTAACAAGAGAAAAAAAAAAACAAGAAAACAATGGTGATTCCAAATTTGCTGCACCTGATGGGAGACAAGTTGTGTCCAACCCCCTACCCCCCTTTGTCCTGTCATGCACTCCTTCCCCACACTTAAGCCCATGGCCTCTGCAGCTGGTCCCTCACAGCAGCAACTTCTCCACATATGACAGATATGCCAACTTCTCTATTTTCATTCCAAATTACGGCTAATGTGCTTCCAGGTGACAAAATGTTACATCTTTCAGGAAGTGAAGGCATTTTGGCTTGGTTTTTCAGGGGGCATAAGTCTTTATCCCAAATAAAATGTCCTCATGCTGGCACACTCAGGCACTATGACTGGCTGTCAGGGAGAGATCTGAGGGTTTCTAGTTCTTTTAATCACAGCTGAATAAAGGTAACTGCTTTAGCCCCAACTGAGTCTGTCTCTGGATCTACAATGCAACTTCTACTTATTAACCATGAATCCTTTATATCTGCCAATAGTTCCAGGAAAACACATGTTACTTTCCAGACTTTCCTTCATATGTCACTTCTGAAATCCTACACTCAATATTTGTAAGTCCAGAGGTCTGTTAAAAATCAAGGGCTGTATTTTGGGATTTTAATAAAAATTCCTATAAATATCCAGCCTAATTTTTTCATCTTTTTTCTTTTTTAATGTCAAGCAACACACATGTAACTAAGTGAGAACCAGTATCGAACATAACCAACTCAGTTCTTCGGAGTTGATGCTTCAGTGGTCACAGAGTTATCAATAGATGATAAACTATATTGTAATGGCACAGGTCTGGGTCAGGTGGCTCAGCATAAACCACATGATCTCTCTGTTATATTTTTAATTTTTCTTTCTCTGTTAGCCCCTTTCTTAGATATAAACCAGCTTAAATTTCTCTTCTCTTATTTCACTCCTCCCTCCTTAAATACTATCTAGAATTTTAAGTTCCTTTAATGCCAAACTTATTGTAAAAGAAATTCTACCCACATCACACCACTGAAGCCACTCAAGGATAACCACAAAGTGTCCATCCTTGAGGAACCCAAGGATCCCAAGCTCAATCTTCTTGAAATAGTCTGTTATATACTGAATGGTTGTTCTAACACCTAGTGTGATGTCATTAGGAGGTGGAGCCTTTGAGAGGTAATTAGGGTTACATGAAGTCCGGAGAGGGGGGCTTTCATCTCCGATAAGTGCTCTTACAAGAAGCAAGACCAAATAGTTCTCTCTCCCCCCATGCTTGCACAAAGAAGTTATGTGAGTACACAGTTAGAAGGCAGCCATCTGCAACCCAAGAGGAGAGATCTCACCAGAAATCAACCATGCTGGCATTCTGATCTTGGAATTCTGGCCTCCAGAACTGTGAGAAAATAAATGTCTGTTGTTTAAGCACCCAGTCTGTGGGATTTTACTATGGCAACCTGAGCTGACTAAGACACAGTCTCCTCCTTGGTTTCCAGGATACTGCAGTCCTCCTGTTCCCCCCATTCTCTTTGATTCCCTTGTGTTTATTGCCTTCAGGTTTTCCTTATTTATCTTTTCTCTCAAGTGCAAGTGTTCCCTAATGTTCTTCCTCCTACTTTCTTCTTTTCTTGTGTCATAACCACTTTTTTGGCCACTTTAAACATTCTGACAATTAAGCCTCAAATCTAGAGCTCTGGCTCAGACCTTTCTTTTGAGCTCCTGTCTTAAATTTCTAAGTAACTTATGGCTGCTTCTATTTGGATGCCTTTACTGCATCTTAATTGGTAAATCTGAAATCCAACTCATCAACATCTCACCAGTTCTACCTGTATTCCACCTTTATGGTCACTCTATTTCTCCAGTTGCACCGGCTTAAATCATGAGAGTTGTATTCTAGTTTTTATTTCTTCCTTCCTCTCTGCAAACAATTCAACTCTAATGAATCAAGCTCAGAAAACTTTTTCATATTCATACATGGGGTTTGACTTTCACTCCACTGCTCTATTTTAAAACTCTTATTTTTTTAAACTACCGCTTGAATTACTGTAGCACTCTATTAACTAGTCTTTCGATAGTCAATCTTTTCCCACAAAGCATACACATGAACACAAAACTTCACAAAAATCTTTAATGTACCTTGCAGTTTATATAAAAAATATGTAAGCTTCTTCTCAGAACACTGATCATTATCTATAATCTGTCCTCTTTCTGCATTATAAATTTGCCCACCATTATACCTTTCCATGTATTTCATTCATATCAGATTCCATGGTATGGTCAGAAAATGCATTCACATTTCTAAAGTTTCATTTACATAACATGTGAAATGGTCTCATCAGAGCAGTTTCTCTTGTTGAAAACATCCTTTCAGGTCAAGTTCAAATGTTACTTTTATTAAGAAATTTTGTCCTATCCTTCCGCAGATACTGCTCCTAGCTGGACATAATCTCTTTCCTTCCTGACACTCAGAATGTTATATTGTGGTATTATGGCACCTATTCCAGTATATTTAGTTATATTTTGTGTTCCTTACTGTATCATAAGATTACAGTCAGTGCCTGCTTCTTTTACCTATTTTTATCCTGAATATTACCTAGCACCACATCAAGTTACCCATGTGCTTTTGCTTTTAAGCTTACTGTTGAAATAATGATTGATTGCATACATGAATGAGCAAACAGTAGATCCTCCATAAATGCTACTATCAAGTAGTAAAATTCCTCCACTTAGATAAGTACTTAGATAAAATCTTCTGATATTTACTCTAAAAGCAATGGGATAATTATAATACTTTCATTTTCTAAACAATACTTTTAAAGCCGTTTATTGTATGATTACAGGAAAAAAATTTCAAAATGATAGATTTTCTCATTTACAAGCTTATTAGAGAAATGATTGAGTTCTTCCTATGAAACAAAACATGTTATTTCTATTGATTGTGATATCTGTTGACTCTCTATCATATTTCCTTTCAAAATCAAAGGAAGAAAGAAAAATTTAAAGGTATACCCAAGGCATAATCATGAATGTTGCAGGCTTAGTGACCTCTACTTGTGGACAAAAACTGTTTCTAGCAGACCAAGAGGAAAATTTCCTCAGAGCATCATTCCATCTAGTATTTTTTTTTAAGATTTATTTATTTATTCATGAGAGACACAGACTGAGAGAGAGAGAGGCAGAGACATGGGCAGAAGGAGAAGCAGGCTCCATGCTGGAGCCCAATGTGGGACTCAATCCTGGATCCCGGGATCATGACCTGAGTCGAAGGCAGGCGCCCAACGCTGAGCCACCCAGGCGTCCTTCCATCTAGTATTTCATTTAGCTTTTGCACTCAATAGAAACACATATTCAAATGCCTAAGAAACAATTGCAAGAAAACAATAATACCCTATTTATTTAGGAACTGACACTTTTTAAAAATATTTTATTCATTTATCTGAAATAGAGTACAAGTGGGGTGGGTGGGTGGGTGGAATAGCATGGGAGGGGTGAAGAATCTCAAGGAGACTCCAGGTTGAGGACAAGCAGGGGCAGGGCTCGATCTCAGGGCCTTGAGATCATGACTTGAGCTGAAACCAAGGGTTGGTGGCCTTAACTTACCAAGCCACCCAGGCTCCCCTAGGAATCTGGGGTTTAAAATTATTTCCTTGCATTAATCTAATGCTTTTTTGTGCTTCTAATAGTTTTTAGTTTTACATGCAAAAGGCCATAGGGGTGAAGTGTCACATTTCAGTTCCATATGCCATTAGATTGGCACTCATTGAGGTTATTTATCCAGAAAATAATTAGAAATGTCAGTTTGACATTTAGTCATTAATATACCTATTTTTTAAAAGAAGTATATCATTTACATAATATTTTAATTTTTCAGTTGCATAGTGTTAACTCATTTTGCTTAAAAGGAAGTTGTAAGGGCAACCTGGGTGGCTCAGCAGTTTAGCACCACCTTCCGCCCAGGGTGTGATCCTAGAGACCAGGGATCCAGTCCCAAGTTGGGCTCCCTGCATGGAGGCTGCTTCTCCCTCTGCCTGTGTCTCTGCCTCTTTCTCTCTCTCTCTCTGTGTGTGTGTGTGTGTCTCTCATGAATAAATAAATAATCTTTAAAAAAAAGGAAGTTATAAGTAATTTGAATCTAAATACTTATTTAATTATAAACGTCTAGGAATTTTTATATTTCTTCTGTTGCCAAGAAAGAGAATTTTACCACTATCTTTATACTAGGTTAAGTCTAAATATTTTCCAATCAGAATATATTAAGTTACTTCAGCTAAAGAAGTTAGAGATGTCAAAGGCAATTATACTATTCAACCGATTTTCTAGGGCAGGATTATGTTTAATTGGACATCTAACGGTAAGTAACCCAAAAACCCAATTTATTGATTAGAATCCTCCTAAACTACATTTCAGAAAATGTAAAGCAAGTACCCAGACCTTTGGTTGTTATCAGATGGTTAGCTGTGAATTAAATTAAAAAACTGCAGAAAACTTTGCAAAAACAGACCTACGATGTCATCCCTCCCGAGTATCTCAGAAACAGCCTCTTACAAGGATGAAGTCGGACTTGCAACTCCTCAGAATAATACTCAAACAGATCAGTTGGAAGCTCTTCATTACAGCAGCTGTTCTGTGTTTATAGCTACATATGCAGACTGCCGAACACCCTCAGTGCACCATAAATGTAGGAATTACACATCCAGAATGGTAATAAACTCATTGGGTGATGTGCTCTCCAGAGTTTTCAGCCCCTTTGCTCCAGTTGGCAAAACTCTGCTAGATTTTAGATGCTGTAGAAAAATATTAGATTGTTGTGGTTTTTGTAAGTTTGGAGACAAACCAGAAACCCATAAAACAGTAATAAAAAAGGTAAAAACATAGGCACTGAGATTATTATTATTTTAAAATTACAGTCTCATAGAGTTATAAGAGAATCTTCAGAAGAATAGATGAGAAAAATAAGTAAATAAATAGCTGTGTTCCATAGAAATTTGGCCTCAAATACTCTCTGTGCATCAGCTCAGCTGTGTGATACGCCTTGCAGAAGCTACAGATTGTACTAAGAAAGTTGCATATTATTAATTAGAAGTATATTTCCTACCATATCATTCTGAGAGTGTTAACAAATTATAGCCAATAGATAGGCAATTTATTGATTAAACAGCACTTCCTTAAAAACCAATCCAATTTAGAACAAGCTGATTTTTCTCCTAAAAGCAGGATCCAAAATAAAATTGATTTCTAAACTCATAGTGAAAGGAATATTCTCAGCTTATAAGGAAAGAAGTTCCAGCTACAAGAAGATGATCAGAATATACACCAATGCTTGTCCATCAGTCACTGCTTTTGGACATGAGCTAATGTAGTTCTATGTACAAGTGTACATATAAGCATTGGGAAAGCGTTCATAAATGCATATCCCTGGATGCCAACACAAGATATCTGGATCACATAGGTTTCTCCTTTCATTAATGGTTAAAACTGCTTTCAGAAATGACTATGACCAAAAATCACATGAAAGTTTCTGAAGAACCATAATAAAGGCATAAAAATCAGAAACATGGATGTGCATAATGGTAGATAGTAGAATGGAACCCTCATAAAGCCATATGACATGCAACAAAGGAAATATCTTAGCTGTCTACAAACATTCCAGCTTAAGGAGTTTTATCCTTTCTCATTGTGTTTCTTCTCATCCTGTCCCTCTTAATGAAAATTGTTATGATGCCATTTTACATCTGGACTCCGTGGCTATGGTCTATTATTTTTTTTCTCATTTCATGGCACTGTTCATTTGCCTTCGTGCTTACTGATGAGTCCCTGCCAGGGGGCTGCTCCTGATGGGATGCTGGCTAGCATGAAAAGCCTGGCAAGGGAAAAAATGACTATGCAACTTTTACAATTAGTATCTTATTTAGAACTTGAAATTGATACATCAATGAGTAAGCATTCATTATGATCTTAATCCTTAACACTGAAAAAAATATTTATTACTTGAAATAATAACAATTCCATGGATCTAAAAAATATGTTTTCCCATAGACTCCTTCATCTGATCCTCAAACCAGTCATATGATTTCTGTAAAAGATGCCCATGGTACTGCTAGGCAAGTAAAGATACAAAACACAGAGGCTTAAGGCATATACATTTTTTGACATATGGTAAGATGGGAAATTTCCTGCCAGTTAAGACCTAGGCAAAGAATATCTAACTAAATAGAATTACGAGTCACATAATTTCACAGTGGCTGAGCTTCCTCACTTATAAAATGGGGAAAATAATACCTATTCCCCTTGTCTTGCTGGCTTGTTTGGGAGTAGGGTGGGAGAACAGTTATAAAACAATGTATATGTTATAGCTATTTGTACTAAAATTCTTCACTTTTAAAGGATTGTTTCAGGAAGAAAAATTGATACTGCTAATGGGGAAAAAGTGAGGAATTTTTGGATGGTTCAATTACCTATAGAGCTTCCAGCATTTGTATCAGTGTGGACTTCTCACCTTTAACTACTTTCCTATTTGTTTTGATGCTTTATGGCTTGGAAACCATTCTCACTGTGGCCTTGCAGTAGAGGTAGCACAATTCAGGTGTGGCATTATGGAACACCTTTATTATACTAATTACATTACTTTATTACATTATACTCAATAAATAAGAGGGGTACGGTAGGACAATTGCTTAAGGGAACTTATTTCAGGACAGATTTGCCACTAGTTGCACTCAAATTTTGAAATAGTCAAATTTCCCCAGGTGCTTAATTTCCTTCCTTCCAACCCAGATTAGTAATGGTGAGACTCCAGAGTCATAAAAATAACTCAGAAGCTTTATTCAATCATAGTCAAAACTAGAAATTAGAACTAGGGTCTGCATCTCAAACCCAGACCTCAGAGATGTGTTGATGTTCCATAAAGGTGAGGACACATGTGAAAGGAAAAAATTTGTAGAAAAGAAGCTGAAGATTCTAGGTAAGGATAAGGATATGCACGGCTGGTTGTTGCTTCACACTCCTTGCTTTTTCAAAGGAATGAAAACAAAGAAGACCTTTAGTATTCCTACTGTAAGAAAATGTCAAATTTGTAATAAAGGAGAAAAGATTAAGAAAGGAAATGAAAACCATTGGGGAAATGGAAGAACATGGTTTAGTCCACTAGAAGAAAGGAGAAAAGAGAGGGGGAGGTAAAGCTGGGTCAGATAACTCACTTGGCATTCCCTGCCCCTGGTTTCTTTCTTCGGAAAATGTTGAGGAAAGTGTTGGAGCGGCAGGGCAGCTTGCCATCGCCAACATGCATGCGGACTACATCAGAGGTGGTGAAGGCACTGCGGACATTCCTCTCGGGCTTGGCAATAATGATGTACATCTTGGGAGTGAACATGCACCCCAGGGCCACCGTTACACTGAGGCTCACTGCAAAGCAGGTGGTGATGATCTTGTAGTTGCTCCCAAAGTAAATGGGCACAAAAGCCAGCCAGATGATGCAGGTGGTGTACATGGTGAAGGCAATATATTTGGCCTCATTGAAGTTGGCGGGCACGTTGCGGGTCTTGAAGGCATAATAGGTACAGCTCATGATGAGGAGTCCATTGTAGCCCAGAGGGGCCACCACACCCAGGTTGCTGGTATTGCAAATAAGGTAGACTTCCTTGATACTTGGGTAGGACAGAATGGGCATGGGGGGCTCCATGATGATCAAGGTTACCACCAAGGTCAGCTGCACACTAATCAGAATTGAGGCGATGATCACCTGGGCCCAGGCACTCATGAACCTGGGCTTCCGGGTGCAGATCTTCTTTTTGCTGCCAGCTAGGATGCGTGCAATTCGGTTGGTTTTGGTCACTAAAGCAGAGTAGCACATGGCAGAGGAGAGGCCAACCAGAAGGCGCTGGAGGTAGCAGGATGTGGTGGTAGGTTTAGCAATGAGAGTAAAAGGGCATACATAACCAAGGAAGATGCCAGCTAAGATAATGTAGCAGAGCTCCCGACTGGAGGATTTAACCACTGGTGTGTCCCGGTACAGCACAAAGATGAGGGTAACAAACAAGGTGACAAGTATGCCCAAGCAGGAAAAGGCGATGGCTATGATGGATTCTATGTTGCTCCACTCAAGATAGCGCACAGGAATAGGTTCACAGCCTGTAATGAGAAAAATGGTTTTAATTTTTAAAAAAATTTTTCATTTCAAGTAGACTCCATACCCATCATGAAGCCAAATGTGGGGCTTGAACTCGCAACCCTAAGGTCAAGACCTGAGAGGAGATCAAGATTCAGATGCTTAACCGATGGAGCCATTCAGGTGCCCCAAGAAAAACAGTTTTAAAATCCAAGATTTCTGCTGATCAATAACAACATTGCTTACTAGTTACCAGAGGCATAGCTATGTTCATATCTCCCATATTTTGTGTTATTTTATTTTTTAAATGCCTTATTATTATACTAATAAATATACACTATTGTCTTGTCTGGACAATTGTGTTCCCAAACCTGATCTCATCACAACACTAATGTGACACGTTTGAGCCTATAAAAATAATCTTTTCTCCTAACACCAGCTTTATAAATGGATGCCACTCTGTGGGTGGAACTTCGTTCTACACTTTCAAAAAAAGAAAAAGAAGGAAGCTAACTGTGTTTCCAGGGAAGGTTAAATGGTGATAATGTAATAGAATAAGTTAGTCAGAAATAAACTAACAAAATTTTCATTTCACTTAGCTAATGTCCAGAGTAAGTCCAGCTCATAGACAGGTGCTATTTTTGCCAGGAGAGTATTTTAAATGTAAATTTTATTTGAATTCTTTAGAAGAATCTGCATTCTCCCATTTATTACATATTACTCACTTTGTCTCACCCCTTGAGTTATGTAGGATCCATTTGTGGCATCTAAGGGTGTTTGTATAATCAGCTTCTACTAGATGTATCAGGGAAGGATGAAATCTCCTGTCACGCATTTCTTGAAGGGAGGGATGTTCCTAAATACCTGGCTTATCTTTTCCCTTAGATGGAGAATAAAGTCTGTTTTGTATTTCACATAGAGAGAGACATTTGTCAGCTCCCAGAGACAACCCCTCCACAGAACTTTGAGTGTGGTTTGCACCAGTATTTCCCAAATTGTGAGAATAAAAATAGTCCATAACTTTGAGAAAAGACGCACTTTTCTACAGCCATGGAAACAGGAACCACAAAAACCCATTTTATTCCTGTTCAGTCAACAACAGCTCCCCTCAATGAACATGATTTCTACAAGCCAATCAGTAAGCATCAACCCTTCTAATAATCACCCAAGTAGGAACAAACTCCATGCAATAAATGAGTGCCAGCCATTCAGGGGTGTGTGTCAGGGGTTTATTTATGTCAAGTCTCAACTTCTTCCTGGGAGAACTTCTGCTTCCTCTAAAAAGTCAGATTTTAATCCCTAAATCTCCTCATTTCCTTGATAAAGTTTAGAAAAATAATTAGATAGATAATTTAGAATAACAAGAACTATTAAAGGGGACTTTTGATAGAACATATTTAATGAACTAAAATATTTAAGAAGGGCTGTAAACAAATAAGGGGATAAAATACTGCATAGTCAATACTCAGCTTTTTAATTTTTTAAAAAGATTTTATTTATTTATTCATAAATAAAGAGAGACAGAGAGAGAGAGAGAGAGAGGCAGAGACACAGACAGAGGAAGAAGCAAGCTCCATGCAGTGAGCCTGACTGGGACTGGATCCTGGGTCTCCAGGATCACACCCTGGGCTGAAGGCGGCGCTAAACCGCTGAGCCACCCGGGCTGCCCTACTCAACTTTTTTAATTGGCATACTGAGCTTGCTAAATAAAACTCAAATTCCAATGTAGTCTTTGTCAAGGCTTTTGCAACCTCCCGAAAGCTAGCCCTCTTTGCATTCCTTTGTCTATGAAACTTTACCTGGTTTTGCAAATGAGTTAGCGTGTCCTTAGAATTTTCATTAGAAAAGAATATCACATTTTATATTTCTAGAACACAAACTCATATCTATGGAAGTTGAATTAAAACCCTGGTCTAAAAAAAACAAAACAAAACAAAACAAAACAAAAGAAACCCTGGTCTAGAGCTAAATTAAGAGCTATAATTAATGATTTTTCCTAAACTTCAGGGATACAGGCAGAATATTTTCTGTAGAATTAAGGATTCATATTAGATACTTATTGTCCTACACTATGGATATGGACCAATTAATTCAATTAATTGTTAACCTCATGGAGGAAAAGATTTAAAAGCAACAGATTAGAGCTGATTTAAATAACCTAGTGGTGTAAAGTTTAAAAAAAGAAATAATAAATGCATTTCATAAGGCAATTTTGAAAGTTTTTCTTTCAACAAAGATGCAAACTTATAAATTAAATAAAAATAAAAGAAAGACTTGGGCAGCCTGGGTGGCTCAGTGGTTTAGCGCTGCCTTCGGCCCAGGACCTGATCCTGGAGACCTGGGATCGAGTCTCACATCGAGCTCCCTGCATGAAGCCTGCTTCTCCCGCTGCCTGTGTTTCTGCCTCTCTCTCTCTCTCTCTCTGTCTCTCATGAATAAATAAATAAAATCTTTTTTAAAAAAGTAAAAAAATAAAAGACAGACTTTATGACATCTTCAAACAATTCAAACCCAACACCTGACAAGAAAGACTATATCTTCTTTTTTGTAAATGGGCTCAGACCTGAATTAGGGGAGTCAAATAGAAGCAAATATTAAAATGTAAAGTTACTAACTTAAAAATATCCAATATGTAACTAGACATTTCCAAGTAGACTTAAAAAGTAAACAAGCTAGAAGTCATTATATTGGATCTTTAGGTAAAACAACTAAAAGAGCCTCTATCCCCTATGATTTGGGAACCTGTAGATAAGGAAACCTATAGATACTTCAAATAGAAGTGTCGTTTAAAGAACCAATGTTCCCCATCAGCTAAAATCAGAAGGACTACTACTTAGTCTGTTCAATGACTTAACTCCATGGCAAACACTGTTGCCCCAAAACTTCTTGTCCTTCCTCTGGACTCCTAAGGCAAGCAATACCTCTTTCTTATTAATATAGGTGTCTTTATGTCTTCCAGTAATCTTACTATCAATAGAACATCAGATAAATTGGTTTAATAAAACTATAGAAATGGTGAAATGTTTAACAATCTTATGCCTTAACCCACAAATTGTACTTTGAAATTATTATTAGAAGGATACATTATCCTCTGTGACACAAAACCCCAATTTTAATAGGAAGGATTTACTTCTAGACAAAAGGTATTATGGTTCCCTACAGATGATCAAATTATAGCTGCCCTAGTCATGAAAATACCTATACTAAGTATAATTTTTAAAATTATCTAAGGAATTCTGCTAGCCCCAGAATCTTTATGGATAAAAGACTTCACAGAAATAGGAAGATGGATTGGAACAGAGCACATAAATTTACAGATTATTATATGTACCTAGATTATCATAAATCTTTCTTTTTTTGTGTAAATATGAAAATGATACACCATAATCTTGATGCATTAACTCAACAACATAGCACATATCAAAGACCATTTCTCATTGTGATAGGCTCACAATAAAAAAGTACTGTAAAAGTTATAGATACTATAAAAATACTTAGAAATATAATTGAAATATTTTAGAGATTATCATGCTAAGCAGAGTGCTCTGACTAAAAATCCCGACAAATAATTTATGATAGTAACACATCCACGAAGAAGTTCAAGTATTCAATTACAGATATACAGAATATGGCCAGAAACCAAGTTCTTAAAAGAAATTTCAGAAATTCCATGATTGTGTTGTAAGATTCATGAAGATAATATCTGACAAAACCAGAATGGTTATCTGATAGTAGCAGATAAAATATATACCAGGCATTGGATAAAATCCTGATGGAACATATGAAAGAATTCATTTCAGTAGGGACAAATTGGCCACAAAATTAAACACTATTGGGGAAACACTTCCAGGATAGCAGATGTGGCCAGTTCATGCTTCATTTCTAATTAAATTAATTGGGACAAATTGTAAAGGTGGAGGCATTAACTGAAACAATTGCAAAAGAACCTTTGAGTTACTCCAAAGGGATTGTATACAGTTTTCTCCCTCAATGGTTTATGAATATGTACTAGTTTAAACAGTTTATTCTGCAGATGGTTTGAAGCATTCTGTTGAAAAGCCACAATACTTACAAAGGCTAAAATATGATTAGATTTCATAATCTTAGCACATTGCAACTGACCAATCTAGTGATATGGGAACATTTTCATTGGAACACTTATTCATGGATTTAAATTATGCAAGGCTGTCTTCATTCCCAACCCTCTGGACAAATGAAAAAGAACCTTAATATTGTTGAAGATTATACCCTTTAGTGATTTTAAACTGAGTTTCTGCAGAAAGCTTCCAGAAGCTGAACACCCATGGAAGTTGACTGTTAACTGAAGAACCTTATAGCAAGCTGATGACTACACAATGGTTTTCTGTGTGAGATAATCTGAAGAAGATTCTTGCATATACCATATTTCCCTTTGTACATGCTTTCTTATTAATACTTCTCTTCTTTACTGATTTAAAACTATATAAATCTGTGTTTGTCTTTAGTGTTCTCCTTACTAGTAATAAGTATTTGCCTTAACCTATGTTTTACTAGACAATCATTAACTCAATAATTTAATTATATCAATCCGTTGTTAGGTATATTATACTAACTTTAATAATGATACTTTTTGTATATGCAAATATTCCAATAGGTTCAGGTATTTGAAAGGACTCTGAAGATTCACAGAACATACTGATGTAATGTTTTTACTTAAAGGCGAAATGTATAATATAGTAGGAGAAAGACAGTGCAGGTAAACACCAAGGGTCAAAGAGATATCCAGGTGCAAGCTCTCTAAGATCCTTATTCTCACAAGGGCCCACTTCATCGTTGAATTGAGAGCTCAAGGCAGACATTCCCGGTGAAGTCTTTTTATGACCTTCAAGTCATATGGTGAAGTCAGCCTATCTGATACGCCAACTGAAATCCATGAGTCAACAAATTAGTTTTGGTTGTCACCAGTAGAGTTTCAAACTTTAAACTGCATACCATAGATATCAGTCTCCTTAATGTAGCCAAGAGTCAAAGACAGGTACTCAGGCATCTCCACAGATCATCAGAGCCATCCAAGCCTAGCTATAAATTAAGCCTATTCTACACAGTGTACTCTACACAAATGATGAAAAATATGCTTCTGTTAGAAGAAGACATAAGTATTCTGTGCTGTAGCAGTAACATTATGTCAACAACAACAACAACAACAACAACCCCAAAACAATATATTTACAACTCTACTGTGATTGCTTTATTTCTTGTAAAGATCCTAGATTCTTTTCCTCATGAGGGAACCAGATTTTCAATGACAATCCAGGACCACACAAAACAAAGTCACCTGAGGATGGGGACTGATCATTTATATTTTGAATCAGGTTTGTTTTCTCCTTCTTTTTCTTCTCTTCTTTCCTTTCCTTCTTTTCTTTTATTATTTTTTTGAGATATTCTAAAATTGAGAAGCATTAGCTTTGATTCCTTGAGAGAATTAACTATAATCCATAATGTCTATATATGTAATATAACATGTAATGTATTGTTTGTCCTGTTTTGAGGTTTAAAGAGAAGACTTATCTACTTCCTAGATGTGTTTGGGTATCCCAAACCTGGAAGGAGTGGAAGTTACCATCAACCAGTGGTGAAGACTGTCCTGGCCCTACCTGATCCCCACCACTCCAAAGCAGAAGCCTTTCTGTGAGTTGTACATACTGTATCTAAAGCCTCCCAAACTCAGGGACCTGAGTATCTGTGATTACAGTTTTCCCAGAGAATCCAGAGCTATCAGACAAGTCCATTTCCTTCAATGGAAGTTGAAGGAGAGGTACTCCTAATTTTTTAAACAAATATTGGTTCACTTGTAAGATCCAAATGCATTGGAAGAAGCTACAATTTAATACTGGATTTCTCTCCAATTAGGTTAAGACAAATTTAATTTGAATCAAGAGATAAAGTCCATAGTTATTCTACCCTAAAGGTCTTGGGACATTTAAGAGCATTTACAATAATATTTCATAATTAATAAAGCAACATCAAAATGCTTTCCTTAATGCTATTACATTAGTGTCAATTATCTAAAAGAAGAAATGATGTTTCATAATCAGTGTTCAACTCAAATGTTCCCTTCCCTGTGAAGGCTTTTCTTTTCATAGGGAAAAATAATTGTTTTTTTTTTCTCTGTGATTGTATGACATTTTGTACACTCTCCTCTTGTAGGACTTAAAATTGATGATTACATGTCTAGTTTCATAGGAAACTCCATCCCAGGAGTTTCTCTAAAGCTCCAGTTTCTCTAAAAAATTCTTGGCACAAAGTAGATGGTAGTATACAATATAAAGTTAAGTAAATGAGTAGGTAGTGTAAGAAGTTATAGCAACTGTTGGGATGGAGAAAAATAGTAAAAATTAATTAATTTCCACAACTTAATATTTTCTATTTTTAATGGTAAAATTTAGTGTAGTCTGGCTTTCTGAGGAATCCTCTTATCTTATTTGACTTTTTAAAAGTAGTAGCATCAGATTACATATAATTGGTTTGTGAATTGTTAAATTACTGTCAAGTTTTATATCGTGGCATAAGAGATCCCTGTTTATGCATCATAAGAAATAAAGTGTGAAATTTAAATGCTGAATTAAAGTGTACATTTTTCCCAAGAAGAAAATATGAGAAACTTATTAACAGCTTCAGAAAGAGCTTCCTCTAAGTGCGATACCATTTTTTCTTTATAGCCAACAAGCAATATATTGTAATGACAACAAAAATACATTTATAAATGTGTTTTATTCATTAATATTAGAGTCTTTGGAGCATATATGGAAAGTAGCTATCTCATAAAGTGATTTTAATGCATATTAACAAACTTTAGCTTCAGTAAAAAACACCTAAAGAAGAATGATTTCTCATTTTAACTAAAATTCAGTAAAAAAAAAAAAAAAATCTACCCATGGAAACAAAACACCTACTTAAAGACTATGCATTTAGTCTTCTGAGTATTTCTACTGGTTTTTGGTATTCTCTGCCTGTGGGTTTTCTCTTTTCACAACTACTGCTACCATGGCAACAACTGACAACATATTGCCATGTAGTGCACACTTGCTCTGAGCCTGACATGGCATCAAATAAGTGGTAAATGAGACCTCATTGTCCATTCATGTATCAGACTGAAATGAATCTAGAAATGATAGGTGTTATTAAGACTAAGTATACCCTAATATCAGAAATGTGTATTTCAAAAGACCTTAAACGTAAGTTTTGCAAAATAATTAAATATATGATCCAAAAGTAGCCCCTTGCCTGTTGCTATTTGAAAAGGGCAGTCTGAATTGTTGTTTGGCTCAACTCATTTGAACGCTAATGTGACTTTTACACATGTGATATATACTAGATTAAATATTTCAGAAAGGCAATCACATTAAATATCCATGTATAAGTCAAGGATGATATTTTTTATGTTTTACTAAATCAAAGAGCATTAAATCAATGGTGATCCTCATTTGGCAGTGGGTAAAAAATAAAGCCATAATGGAAGATCTCTAGGGAATAAAATATATGACTTTGAGTTCCATTATTATAACGTATTAGATCTTTTGAAAATTTTTTCTGTATTTTAATGTTTTATTTTTTTAAAGATTTTATTCATTTATTCATGAGACACACACACACACACACACACACAGAGAGAGAGAGAGAGAGAGAGAGAGAGGCACAGACACAGGCAGAGGGAGAAGCAGGCTCCATGCATGGAGCCAGACGGAACTAAATCCCAGGGCCCTAGGATCAGGCCCTGGGCTGAAGGCAGCGCTAAACTGCTGAGCTACCCGGGCTGCCCTAATGTTTTAAAATAGGATAGATGTTCTTACCAGGTATGAGATAAGCCCCAATCAAAGTGAAAATGGAGCAGTAGGAAAAGTTTGGGGAAGCTTCAAAAAAACGTAGACAAGAGAAAAATTCTTACACCTCAAAGCCAGGACTTCTGACTTCTAAAATCAACCTGAGGAAGACCAGCTTTGTCTTTCAGCCTCTTCCCAGTTAGCTGTAGTTCTCAGTCAAATAGCAGAGGGGACTGACTAGCAAGTCAATCCTCTGCTTGAGATAAAAAGGCCCACCAGGAAGCACACACTATGAAGGAAAATAAAGACATGAACAGAAGCACAGCATGAGTGGGAGACAAGCCTTGTTGTCCAAAAGTGGTTGGAAAAGCTTTTCCAAGCCAGTCCTTTGCATGCAACCAGAGATAAAAACCCTGGCTTCTCAGATCAACCCTGGCTTCTCTATCAACCAAACACACTGACCGGGATGAACTTAGGTGACTCCCTTCTTTCTATTTCTCTCAATAAAGCATTTATTAGACAGCTGTTATGTTCAAGGCACTCAACTCTGAGCCACAGAATAATGTTTCTCACAGGATGGGACAGAAACAAGGTGCCTCAGAATTTGCTGGGTCCCATCTCAGAACTAGTGCATGGGAATCTCTCCAGGTGGGTAATTCCTGGGTAATTTTTAGGCATATTAAGGATGAAAACCAGTTTTCTGAGACAGAATGAAAATATAAGTGAGATATAGTTTGTATCTTCAAATGTTTTCTAATCTAACTTCCTTTTCTTTAAAAAAGGTCTTTGTACTAAATAATTTCTAGAAGCTTTCTGACACTCATTATAGATTAATTTTTTCTAACAAGATTCCCATTTTACAAGGTCCTTTCACTGAATAAGTAAAATTTTCATTATGTGACCTGGTTCTGCTTTACTCAGCCATTTTTGATATGTTCTGAATAAGCTACACAATTTCTTAGTTGCTATTCTTATTTGGAAACAGGTGAAAAAGTAAAAAAACAATCAGAAATGTTACCCTTCCAGATGGATTTTTAACAATACCTAGAAGGCAGAGGATCAGGAGTCAGTGAATTAGACTGTGCTTCTAACTCTTTGCATGACTGTGGGCCCACAAGTGCACCTCTTTGGGCCTTAACTTTCACTTTCTAAAAGGAGGGATGAGATTCCTCAAATGACAAAGTCTCTGTACTCAAATGATGGTTTCTATGGCTCTGTTTCTCTTAAAATTCATAAAAAAATATTTGTGGAACTCCTCTCAGGTGTGAGATCATAACAGGATCCATGGAAAACAAAGTTCATATATTTGAACATTGTGCTTATAAAATTTACAAACTCATACAATCCATCCATATGATTCTTATTGATTTTACTAATACATCATCCCTTGCATTCATATATTCCTCTCCAATCCTGCTACAGCTACCCTAGTCCACGCCCTCTGAAATGACTTACTTGAACCAATGCAATAGTTCCGAGTTTCTTTTTTTTCATCCAGTCTCACTGGATGAAATTGGTAGGGTTACTAGGGTTAAATTCTCCTCATAGGGTTACTAGGAGCATCTGAGACACAGATATTATGATGTTATTTGCTACTTTAACTCCTTCAGTGGTTCTCCTGAGCTTAAAGCCATAGATAGTCCAAATCCTTAGGGAAAGATCATGCAGAAGCTTGTTACTATCCACCACCAGTCTCATATCTGGTCTCTGCTAGGTCCTTGTTTCTACCAACCAACCCCATATACTTATTTTGTGATTTTTCCTAAATGTGTTACATGCTTTCATTTTTTCCATCTTCTACTTTTTCTCTGGAATTTCTTTCATCTCCTTAGCTGCCTAACAAACTTCACATACTTTATAAATAGCTCTATTAAATTAATAACAGTTTTATATCATTTTTACATGTTTCTTTCCTGATAATCAGTTTTAAGCAAAATAAAGTAATAAAGCAAGATAAATTTAGCGCAAACAATACTACCTCACACACAGATGTTCAAGAAATGTTTGCAAATATAAATGTAGATGACTAGAAGTATCTTCAAATAAAAATTAAAAATGAAAAACAGAAGGCGGGCAGCCTGGGTGGCTCAGCGGTTTAGCGCCACCTTCACCCCCAGGGTGTGATCCTGGGGCCTCGGGATCAAGTCCCATGTCGGGCTCCCTGCATGGAGCCTGCTTCTCCCTCTGCCTGTGTCTCTGCCTCTCTCTCTATGTCTCTCATGAATAAATAAATAAAATCTTAAAAAAAAAAAGAAAAAAACAGAAAGCAACTAGTATACTAGAATATCCCTTTAATATACTTTTATTTAGATTTAAAAATGAACTTCCCTTTCAATATGAATCATGGAAAATTTATGAGAGATTTCTGTGTGCTCTTTGACATAAGCATTAAAAAGTGTACACTATACATAAATATCCAAAAACACATGAGCTGCTCACTCATACTTTAAACAATGGGCACATTGAGAAGGCCCATAGTCTGGGAAAAAGGTCTAAAGTGAAGTGGCTCCTACCTGTTAGATCTGCACTTGGCCACCACCCCAAGTCACAGGCTTTGCAGGTGAACTCATCTTGCACATATTCATTCTCTTTGCAGGCTGTGCAAATCCAGCAGCAGCTCACTTCTCCTTTCCGGATGACCTGTAACATAAAGGTAGTTCATATGCCTTTAAAGATGGTCTCTGCAGAAAGTCTTCTATTTCAGGTATGGACTTTTTCTCATACTAGAAAAAAGAATAATTCTTCAGAACATCCTATATGCTTAAGAACCACATAGGTTCTCCACATGTACATAACATGCATTTGAATATACCTGATTATCTTAAGAGTTCATATGTGAATTTCAGTTCATTCTATGCCGAGTTTGGAGGCTTGTCAAAAATAATGCCTTTTATAAAGGGAATTGATGACATTATCTTTTTCAGAGTTAAAAAAAGAGAAATAGTTGAATTTTACTACTTATATTCATTTGTATTATTCTCAGAAAAATAAAAATAATTTTTTTCTTCTCTGAAAGAGCAAAGTTTAACCACAAAAGTTCTTATGTAATAAAACCTTATTAATTCAAAAATCTGAGGAATAATGGAACTTTATAATTATGCAAGTCTGAGCAACTTTATATACATAAAAACAGAATGATGGGTAAGAAAGTCACCCCTATTACTGGCCTTGTGACTTGCTCTAGAGAGCTTAACTAGAGATGACATAAATTGTTGGAAGAAAAATTACTAGTCCCAAATTACTGAAGAATTGTTTATTATTTGAGTAGTTTAAACTTTCTCCCATTTTCAATCTGTTTGGTAAGCAAATTTCACTTGACACAGTACCAAAGAAAGTCAAAACACATTGCATTCAAAGTGACTTTCTTATAAGTAGCACATTTTTGGTCCTTCTTTCATCTCCAGTCTGAGAACTTCTGCCTTTTATTGAAGTGCTTCATACATTTACATTTAATACAATCATTGGTGTGGCTGGAAATGAAAATTTTGACCAGATGCTGGACATTGTGTGTATGTAGGTATACTGTGCTGGATGTTTTTCCTTGAAGAAGTATTGGCCTTTTTTCTGGTGGGCAGCTAAACCACTTGTGACTCAGTTTGAGCAGTTTTTAATCTTTTAGGACAAGTCTAGAAGAGTCTCTAGGAATAATTAAGCCTTATTAAGGTGCGACCACCGGGGGTTTCTACTTAATTCTTTGTGTATTCAACAAGGTATCTCCACTCCGGCTTGTGGAAAATGAAGCAATTCCTGGATCTGTGTAAACTCTGGGATTCCAGCTCCCCGGGAATTTTTTTTTCACCCGGACTTTTTTATTGTTTTTTAAAGATATTTATTTATTTATTCATTCATTCATTCATTCATTCATTCATTCATTCATAGAAACAGAGAGAGAGGCAGAGACACAGACAGAAGGAGAAGCAGGCTCCATGCAGGGAGCTCGATGTGGGACTCGATCCCTGGTCTCTAGGATCACACCCCAGCCTGCAGGCGGCCCCTAACCGCTGCGCCACCGGGGCTGCCCTTCACCCAGACTTTTAGAATTGCTGTGCTACTCAGGTGCAGGTTGGTGTTCAGTCAAATGCTCAAGAGAATCCGTATGCCAACTTATGGGACTTTTTTTCTGAATAGTTTTCCTCTCCCTCACACAACACTACAAATTCTCTCTGCCTTGGCCTTCCTAAACTTTGATTTCTGTCTTCTTGAATTAGCAAAATCACCAAGCTCTGTGTTCTCTTTTATAGAACAACAAGGAAATTGCCTCCAGGCAGAAAGCCTGAGTAATTTTTAGGGTTTGCCTTGTTTGCCTTTACTTCCCTGCAATCAAGGTCATACACCATTTTCCAATGTCTGAACATAGTTATTTCATATATTATTTCAAGTTTTCTAGTTGTTTACATCAAAAGGCAGCCTAGGCTCTGTTACTATTTCATGGCTACAAGCAGAGATTCTTCCCTAATAAATTAAATATTAAATACATTAAATATTTCTAAATGTGTTCATATGCAAAATCAGACATAAGCTGTAAATATTGCCATACCTTAAAAATCATATAAACTCTAGCCTTTGTGAAAATAAAACTATAATCTCACAGAGAAGGCCAAAATTTACATCCCTATCTCAGAATTACATATAAAGTATCAAATGATAGTATATTTTCAGAAAACGTAAAGGTTTTCTTTTTCTTCTTTTACTTTCAGATAACTTTAGAAAGTAGAAAAAGATTAAGTCTTAAAAAAAAAAAACTCCCTCCAACTGTCAAAATAAGCACGGAAAATTTATATTCCAAATAATTTTTAAATGATATGAGAAAAATTGAGTAAATGAGTACTGCTTTCTTATTTTAACTGGTATAAAAGTACAATAAAAGCCATCACAAAATACTGTATATTCCTTTAGTCAACTTTGTCTTTTTCTCTTACAATAAAATTAATGCTACTAATTCAACAAAGTCAAAAGGTGGTAATGCTAAACAAATTTATTTATGCAGAATGAATAGTGAAGGTAGAGCCTGTGAGTAACTGGCACTTGGAAAGTATTTAAAATTATATTTTAAATGACTGAATAAATGAATAGCTTATCCCTTTAATAAATAATGAAAAAGGAGCTGCCTAGAGTTATATTTTATGACTCCTTTATTCTGCCACTAAGTCCTGTACTTTTGGCATACAATGTCAATAATATCTTATTTGTCTTTTTTTTTTTTTAAGAGAGGGTGTGGAGGTACAGAGCAGGAGAGAGAGAGACTCTTACGCAGGCTACATGTCCAGCATGGAGCTCAAAGGGGAGCTCAATCCCACAACCCTGAGATCATGATCTGAACCAAAATCAAGAGTCAGGTGCTAAACTGACCGAGCTACACAAGTGCCCTTGATTTGTCTTTTCCATTACTCAGTCACCCTTCTATGCTGAAATTTTATCAATTTACACTTGAATTCTGGTCCATGTCTCTTAATCATACAACATGCTCTAATTCCTTCTTGCTCCAGAGTAATTTGCACAGAGCTGCCAAGATCACCTAAATAGCTCATAGGCTCCTCAAGAAAAGGGACCAAGCTGACTTTCATTGTTTTCAGATCATAGTCATCAAAGTACAGATATGTACAAAAAATATACAGTAAGTGGCCAATGGATGGGTATTGAATGAATCTTTTTTAAAAATACAATTAGGCCACTCAAAGAAGTTTAATGCCTCTCTACTCCAATACTTTTGCAATGTATACTCTTTAGTCAGGCATTCACTTAGTCCCCAGTCCTTGTTTTTGCACCTAACTTTAACTGTTATTAATTTCTTACATAAGTCTGCCAAATGAGGACAGAGCCTCTGTGCCAGCCCCTCACTGTGTCTTCATTAATGTCCACATAACTGTTTGTTTTGTTACGTTGTTTGTTTCAAGTACAACAGAGACATCATCAAATTTGTGTTTCATTTGACTTGCTTTCTACAAGGAGTATTTTGACTACTATATGGAGAATAGAGTTGTAAAGAAAGAGAGAGAATGTGTGTGTGTGTGTGTGTGTGCATGTGCGCATGTATGCACACGTGCACATGTTTATATGTGTGTTTTAATCCATGGCTCTCACATGGAGCCATACAGTAAACAAATAAATTTGTTTTAATAAAATAATGAATATTACCTTCCATTTAGAAGGTCTTTTCTCCATCGGTCCATCTGTGTCACTACTTTCAAGGGCAGTTACATTACAAGCTCCAGACAGTATTTCTGAAGCAGTAAATCCTTTCAAACATTGCCTAACTTACAATTCTCTAGTAGCTGAAATACAGTTGGTATTTTATTATCACAAGTTAGATTTTGTCCTCTAATTTTTTCATATCCATATAATAGATATATTTCATTCAGATACAGTTCTTTTTAATTCTAATTTATATCCAAATCTCCCCAATAGCATGACTATTATTATTTTTAAATTTTCTGCATTTTTATGAGTCATGCTTACTGACTTTTTTTTTTGCACATATAATGGCTTCTCCTGATTCATGGTCAGTCTTTGTCCAGAAGCACATGATCCTCCTAACATATTATCAGACGGTCAATAGAAGCCTCACACTTCATCACAGCACCTACATCATTCATCTCACTTCATCATATCACATAGGCATTTTATCAACTCACATCATCACAAGAAGAAAGGCAAGTACAGAATAAGAAGATATTTTGAAAGAGAGAGACACTATATTCACAAACCTTTGGTTATAGCATATTGTAATTATTATATGTCATTATTAGTTACTGTTGTTAATCTCTTACTGTGCCTAATTTATAAATTAAAGATTATCATGTAGATCTAGGAAAAAAAGACAGTATATATCAGGTTTGGTACTATCTGTGGTTTCAGGCATTCACGAGGAGGAGGGTGTCTTGGAACATCCCCCAAATAAGAGGGGACTACTATAGTTTATATTCAATAACTGAGTATTTTTTCACTTTTGTTACAAGCAAACACTTTTTCTGATAGCTTTGAGTTGCAATAACAGTTTTGATATTTTACTGAAACTTCCCTTGAAGGACCAAGACTTACTAAGGGCCTGAGTCTGCTTTGACTCTTTTTATGTCCTGTGTACACAGTCCTCTTTATTGTTACTGAGACTAAGTGACCTGCTGGTACACACAATGCCATGATTCAATTACATGCACCCTGTAGGAGTCTTAAAGTATTTATGCAAGGAAATCAAATGTTCATTTTGTGACTAAGTCTCTAAAGTAACCTAAAATGGATTTTTTTTAAATTAAGGTTTTATTTAGAAAAAGAATGAGGGGTGCCTGGGTGGCTCAGTGGTTAAGTGTCTGAGTATTGATTTCAGCTCAGGTCATGATCTCAGATCATTAGGTAGAGCCCCATGTCAGGTTGCAGGCTCCCTGGAGAGTCTTCTTGAGGTTCTCTCCCTCTGCCTCTCCTTCCGTCTTTCCCCCAATATGCGAGTGTGCTCTCTCTCATATAAATAAATATATCTTAGAAAGAAAGAAAGAAAGAAAGAGGAAAGAAAGAAAGAAAGAAAGAAAGAAAGAAAGAAAGAAAGAAAGAAAACAAATAGTATCAAGAGAATATAATGAAGGCTAGGTAACTGTGAATCAGAGGAAACAGAAAATTTTCTTCAGAAGAGAAATGCCTGAAAGATTAAAGAGAATGAAGAAATGAGTCTACTCTAATTATGTCGTAGGAGAATCAGCTGCATGAGAGAAGAGCTAGCCCTGCCCTCCTCGGTCCCCACAAAGAGAGCTGGGGCAACAATCAACTTGAATATGGATGTTCTTCTCCCACTGCACTGAGTTCCTTGAAGGAAGGGGCCCTGTTTAAGTTTCCTTTACATTCTGCCTGCTAGTGAAGTGGAGCAGCTGAAGGAACTCTATTTTAGAAAAGCTCCACCTCTGCTGTTTTTCTACTAGGCCCCGTTTAATTACATTCCATATTTTGCCTCTAAATAAGCCAAAAGGGGAAATAAAAAAGTTAATCATTCTTTGAATTTTGTCCTAGGCCCCAAACAACTGATAACACTAAAAAAAGCCAGATCCCAAACATGTTCCAGGAGATTAGCTTCAAACGAACTTTGGTTGATACTGGCATCAGTACCCCTAGTTTTGGTAAATTATGGAATAACACCTATTGTTCACCTGACGCTCACCTTTGATTGGACCTACCCTGGATTCCTGAAGAAATATGTATCCTAGACCCTTTTCTAATGTAAACCCCTAGCCTCAAACAATAACAAGACTCATTCTCCTTTCCTTTCTGAGTCCCAGACACTCTGTCTGCTATTCTCTGTCACTCACACTATTCAATAAACCCTTATTCCCTTTCTGCAGTCCCTGGATTTTTTTTTTTTTTTCATGTTTGATTTCTATACTACATGAAGCCAAGGGCTCTTGGCTGGTCTTGTGGGACCCTCACCTGGGTTCTTGGACCCAGCCTGCCTACATCACTAGCATGGCTCTTTGCACACATTAATTATTTAATAACATAGATGGAAGAAAAGAGGAAAATAATATAGACTATGACATAAATAAAAGAAATGGAAATGACTTCAAAGAATGAAAAAAAGAGTAAAGTGAAGAAACCCTTAGAAAAACTAAATAAAAAATACCAATGAAAAAATTTCTATAATTTATTACAGGGAAGATGTAATAAAAATGGCATAGGAATATAAAATCATCACGACGGACATATATTGAACCAGATTGTGTGCTAGGACCTCTCTACAGAATTACACTAACCCTTCACAACTCCTCCATAGGGTGGAGTTAATTATGTGCACTTTGCAGATAAGGAAGCAGCTGCAGAAGGAATTCATATCTTGTGCAAATCTATCATGTTATCTCCATTATTTCCAAAAGCTAGGTTCTTCCTAGTGTAACAATGGCTGCCAGAGTGATGACATGTTATGCTGAGAACCAAAATTATATCTCAGAGGCTGGTAGATATATATTCAATTAATCAAACTTTGTCTATGGTGACATAGACATGGTGCTACACATAGAAAAAAATTTTGAAAAACGCGATTGTTAAGGCTAAGGAGCTCAACATCTAATGTAATGTGTTAGATAGACAGATAGAAGGAGGAACCAAATGCTTATGAAGAATATATACATTCAGTTATTCATTCATTCATTCATTCATTCATTCATTCACTTACGACCTTCATTTAGAGTGTCTACAGGGTGCCAGGCACTATGTCAAGGCTAGAAATAATCAGAGAACAAAACGAATAATAACACCATCCTTGAGGAGGGGGTTAATATTATCTATTATTCTAGAGAAGGGCTTTGGGAAAACTAAGGTGAGAAAGAGGAACAGGGTGCAGGGCAGGGATCAAGGCAAGGCAAGTGTAGCCCCTTCAGGGTTGTGTAAGCATGCACCCTGCACTTGCATAACCTTGAGAGTGAGTGCCTCTTTAAATTCTGGGCCCTAGGTACCTCACTTGTCTCATGATGGCCCTAACCCTGATGGGGGTGGGGGGACACCTGGAATAAGGAGACACAATTTTGCATGTGGTGGTTAGGTAAGACCTCACTAACACACTGCCATTTACTAAAGACTTGAAGAGGGCAAGGGTATAAGCCCTGAATATGTCTAGTGGAAAAAGTGTTTTAGGCCGAGGGGACAGCTAAAACAAAGATTTGGTACTAAGAACATATTTATACTTCCTTCTCTATTTTTCAGTATGTATGTGACACTTCAATGTTTACTTACAAAAACTAATGGGACTGCTACTGCCACTATACAATATCATGTGATTTAGCAGGAGCACCTATCAGGATTTATCCCCAAAAATTGGCAGACAGGCTGGGTCTGAAGCTAAGGTGATCACCAACAACTTCAGTAAATCAGTGATTGGCACAGACTCTGGTCAATGTAGGAGAGGCAAAGATGTAGGTGTTACTCAAAGTGGCTGTGGATAAATTAATAATTCCACAGAATTTCTCATTATGACCAGTGCTTGCAGTTTCCTCCTCATCCAGAAGGACTTTAGTAATTTCATGTTTTCACATGCACAATAAGATATCCAAAAAAAAAAAGTATTTTGTCTTCATTTTTTTTCAAACTAATAGCCAATAGGCTTTTAGTTGCTGAGAAGATCATATCACTGTTATGTAATCACAAGCTTCTCAGATAAGGATTTTTTTTATATATTCCTGTGGGCAATTTATATTCAGATCTTGCCATCCTGCAGTGGAATTTAGAAAGTATTACATAATGGACAAACCAAATCATCATTTCACTGGTTGCCAAAATGGCTACATTAAATATGAACAGATTAAATGAGTAATTTGCTTTGATTCACAATGTGAGAAAGAGAAAACAGAGGTGGAGTGGGACTGTTGTGGTCAATGATGTTACTTAGCTCAGCTTATGGCTGTATGAGAATAATCTTTTTCTGAAAAAAACACAAGCTGAGGTATTAAAGTATGGAGTTTCATATTTGCACCTCACTTTCAAATGGCTCAGGGAGAACATAGGGAGAGAAACAGAAAGAGAGGGAGAAAAAAATTAAGAGAAAGGAGAAAAAATACAGCGAAGGATTCACAATTACTGATTGTAGTTGGTGGATAGATGAGTGGCCAATCTAATGTGTTTTTTCACGTTTGTAAGTGAGAAAAAAATGAGGTAAGTATTAACTAGCAAATGGGGAGAAAGTTGAACAAAAATAAAAACACTCATACAGATATGGGAAGTATTCAAAGATAATTCACAGTTAGTAGGCATGAAATAACTTAAAAAAAATCTCTGAAAGCTTCAGGCAGATGGGGCTGGGTGGGTGGGGTAGTGGCAACAGGCCTTGACATGCCCATGCAAACTACCTAGTGACCAGAGAGTAATGACTGTTTGCACCATGGGAACATTTGAGGTAGATATTAGTCTAAAATAATTCTCTTGCCAAATTCAAGACAAAATTCCTCTTCCATATCCAAGTATATTCAGGCAATTTCAAAGCACAAGCACCAGAGGAGAATGAAACTATTCCAAATGCTATGGCCTCGCATATAAAAACAAAAATATCTACAAGCCTATGACACATTTTGAACTCTGAGTTCGGAGCAACTGTGGATACAAAAACTGAATATAAAATAATTTGTCGGGGATCCCTGGGTGGCTCAGTGGTTTGGCTCCTGCCTTCGGCCCAGGGCATGATCATAGAGTCCCAGGATCGAGTCCTGCATCGGGCTTCCTCTGCATGTGTCTCTGCCTCTCCCTCTCTATGTCTCTCATAAATAAAGAATAAAATCTCAAATAAAATAAAGTAAAATGAAATAATTTGTCCAGCATGATCCATATTGTGACCTAGAAGAAATTCGGCAGGTGAGCTACTCAGATTCAATTGTGAGGGAAGGAAGAGCCGAAGGGGGTGCATCATATATGCTCTTCCCACCCCACTTCCCTAACTTCTCAATCCCAAGTATTGAGATCAAAGGGACAGTATCTCATCAGGTAGTGAATTAGTAGGAAATGGTGTTATAGCCTCTCTTTGGTTTTTTATATTTATAAAAATTTTGCAATGTTTCCATCATTGCAGAATAAATGGCATGGTAATACTTTTCAAAGTTCATCTGATTTCACATAATGCAATGTTTCATATTCTATCACATTACCAAAGTTGTTTTTCTCTCTAAGGATATTTAATTGTGAGATTGTCAAGTGTGTTATAACCTGAAGTACAAACATTATAACCTGCCTACATTCTCTTCTCAACTTTGATTAAGAGCATGGGTCCAAAACACATCTATTTCCTGTAGCTTTTTCTGCATGAAGTAATAGGAAAGATTGCTGGCAAGTAATATATGTTCTAAAAAATAAAAATAAAAAAAAGTAATATATGTTCTATCCTACAAAATTCATCCTTATCACATTTATTTTCTTATCATTAGGAAAGGTAGGGTGGTACTAATTGCTTGACGATTTTGGCCAAAATGGGTAACCAGTCATTCAGAGAAACAGCATCCCTTGTAGAGTAATGCTGGAATTGGGCTAAGTAAGCCACTGTAAATATAGAGAGAGTTCTTTCAAGAGCAGGAAAATGATGCTAAAGAGGCTACAGAAAGAATGATTTAATAACAGGCATTAAAGGGATCATCTTAGATTGCTAAAAATGACAACTATTCTGCAATGTGAGGCTCTCATCCCTAATCTCTGCGGAATCTTGAAGTATGAGATCTACAACAAAGTGGCTGCTTTTTAATCACTGGCCTATGTTGAAAGGTGATAGTGTCAATGTGAAAATTAATATTGGCAATCATATTTTTAAAAGAAGGATATTATTAGAAACTCAAAGTTTTCTATATTGGCAACTTCTCTCAAGTAGCTATACTTAGCTACAGAAAAACCAGAGACAAACTCCTCTAGCAGCATTACCTAATCATGCTTATGGCATTATTAAATCTAAGGACACATAGTTCCAATTAAAGGTTAATGTAAATGGCTTCTTAATAGACTGTCCTAGCTTCCTTTCCTCTTTGAAGACATCTTGGATCACGATGAAAATGAACATGTCCCTTTTAGTTTGATACTCAACAAATCTGTGGTTTGGCCTCTTTGCTGATCTAACTGGAGTGGGAAACAGAGTGACATGGAAGCTAAAGCTGAGCAAGGGGCTGCAGCAGCATTAAGTTAAGCAATCTTCTGAGATCCACATTGCTAACACCTTTTGAAACTAAATTTTTATCTTTCCAATAGAAAATGCCAACAAATAGGAAAGAATCAGACTTATCCCTTGAAAGGAAATTAGTTAATCTAATTCCAAAGTCTGTAATTTGTAAGATATATGTACTTGGGTTTTTCTATACATATGTAAGATGTATTTTACTATATGACAGTATGGCGTGTGTAAATGAAGAAACACTTGTGATCTATTCTGTACATTCACATAATTTCTCCAGAATTCTGTTTTGACTGGCTGGGGTGAGAGCAGGAGGAATCAGGGCTCTCCATTCTTCATATCCAACCCCCCAGCCCCAAAACCATCCTCTTAAAGTAAAGAACCCAAAGGCAAACTTAAGGGGGAGAAAAAAAAATAGAAGAAGAGAGAGGAAAAGAAAGAATAGGAGTCAGTGAAAGCAACCTGCAGGGTTTTTTCCCTCGACTCCTCAGCTGATTTCCCTGCTGCTATTAAACTCTCCCAAGCTCCTTCACTAATATTTCTTCCTCAATTCTAGATTCTATGCCCTGTTAAAGTGGGTCTCTATTTATAATTTGATTGTGAACTACTGAGAAAATAAGGCTTAGCAATTGAAGCTTGTATTTGTAGGAAATATACCAGGCCCTCTAATGACAGGTAGTTGATCAACTAGAGATGGTAGGATGATGGGAGCTCTGGGCTGGCTGGAGCCCACTTTGGCACTTTCTAGCTTGAGAAAGCTTGGGGCCAGTGACTCAGTCCCTCAGGGCCCTAGATTCCTCATCGGTAAAATGGGGCCATAATATCTACTTTAAAAGGTTTTTTTTTTAAAGGGGTTGTTTTAGGGATCATTAAAGTGTTGTCTGTAATGCATCTATTATTGTACTTGCACAGGAATATGCTTGATAAACATTTGTCCCAGACCTCTATAGTCTCCCTTCGCATTCCTTTCACTGTTCCCTTTGCCTTCCCACCCCTTCTCAGCTCTTTCCTGCCCTTCACCACATCAAGAAAAATCGCTGCAGGCTTGATACAGGAGCCCATCACAGGCTCATGCCAGGCCCTTAGTGTTTGCTTGCAGGTCCACTGTCCACACGTGTGCTGCCTCAGATCCTCTTTCCTGTGCCTCTCTCTTAGGCTCTTAGCCACTGGCTCTTAGAAAGACCTGGACACATCTGCAGCCCTTACCTCAGCCTCTATCACTATTGCCTCATTGCCTCGTTGTCTCTCCCATGACTCCATCACTGGGTTTCAGAATTGCAACCATTGTACTCACCACAACAGAACCCCAGACCAGACTGCAGCGGACCTACAGAGGCTTTGGTCCTCCGAATGTTTCTAATCTGAAAAAAGACCACGAATGAGACTGATTCTGGCTTCCCCAGTAGCTGCCTAAAGGGATCAGATGATGTTACTTTCTATGAGCAAACTTTGACCACAGGAGATAGAAAATGGTACGGCACAGGTGCACACGTTCTTCTCCCCTCCTTGCTCCAGGAGACAGTTTGAGCAGCCTGTCCAGAGAGCTCTGTGAAGCTGAATGACTAGTTGTAGTGAAGTGGCGTCTGGCTCAATAAAGCATCACCTCAGGGATGGTGGTGGTAGTGGTGTTTTCCCATGCTTTCATGGCTTCTTTCCCCTTTCCCTTCACTCTTAGACCTCTGAGACTCTATTTCCCAGTAATGTACTAGCACTTAAGTCTTGCTTAGTTTTCATGTCTCAAGGAAACCCGTGAACTACATTGTCCAGGCTTTCTTGCCAATGTCTACTGGGTGGTGTCAACAAAATGCAAGGACCTAATGGGAGATTGGAGAGAAGGAGAGAGAAGAAGCCAAGGTATCCTCTCATACCTACTTCAGGGGGCATCTCAGGAGCAGCTGTGACTCCTCCTTGAAATCCCTCTGGCCCAGGATGAGGATGATTCTTGCTGTTGCTCACCTTTGAGGTGCCCTGGTATCCTCTTTCACTTTTAGAACCAATTTCTTATATTAAATTCCCTCTATCAGACAACCTGGCAAAGGGTCCTTTTTTCCTGTCTTACCCCTGACTAAAATAACACACAGCAAACAAAAAGTTTGATTTTATTTAACTGTGTTTGTAGAATGGTTAAAATAAATTTCTGCTTCTGTAAGATATTTATATTTCTAAAAAATCAATAACATAAGAAAACTGGACTTTTAACTACTTCAGGGGAAATAACCATAAGAAAGTTCTATGAGTTATCATAAAAAAAGTCAAATCATTTATTTTAGCACTTTAAGTGGAATTTGATATTTAAAATGAATAATCCTTTTCTAAATACTATGTTTCCCAGTTAATGCAAGTGCAAGTCTTACAATCACCTTGCACATTGTCGTCTCTCTCCTATCTTTATAGTGGCTACTGAGGGATCTAGCTCTCTGCATCCTGGGCCTGGTAGGTGGCAAACTGGTGGTGTAAGAATATAAGTGCTATCATTTGGTAAATGGGATTCAGATTTCATTTGTTTCCATACCTCCCTTGGTGCTTATGGGAAACAAACAAACACTCCACCCCCCACCCCACCTCCACTACAGGTGCCGCTGAGAACAGGCATATTTTCCTCCTGCAGGGTACAAAATATTTCTAAAATTAGACCCCAAGAGATTTGCATTTATAGTGAGTGCTCTGTAATGGCTCCGCGATGATTTCTGGGATCTCCTTCAATAACAAACACTGCATGGGCGTAATGCAAACGTGTTGCCAGAAATACTTTAGTATCTAGGCATAGAGATGCATGCAGACAGCCTTTCCTCTGAACTTGGGGAGGAAAGGCCTTTCTTCTGGAATGTACAAATGGGAATACACCTGATATGTGAGCCCCCATTCATGGCCTGCCAGCAAGCACACTAACAGCAGGAAATTGTGAAAGGGGGCTAGAGTTAAGAGAATCTTTAAAATGATTTGTTTTCTCTTGTCAGGGTTTATTTGTTTGTTTGTCTTATACTCTGAAAAACCCAACTCTGTAGTTCCATAAACCATTTTACAGGGGTTGTCTGCAGCAGAGACAATGCTACCAACACAAGCTTGAGCCAGACATATGATCTCTTTGAGTCACAGAAGTACATGAGCTCAGGGCTTCTCTATTGTCCACATGGTATGGCTTCAAGTCTCAGATGTTCTGTTTTCCTCAACACCCAAAAAAGATGACAAACAAGAATCCAGGGTAGAAATAGTCAAGAAGGTATGGGTCTCTGAATTTTAAACCATCAAACAGCCTCATGTGAAAGAATTTCATTAAATTAAGAATCAGAAATGGCATTCCTGGGGAAGAGCCTTACTGACATACAGCCCATGCACACTGGTTTGGTTGCAGCCATGCTTACACTGCTGAAATACTTCTGTACAGAGTGGAAACTTGTGCTATCTTCGAGCCTCCTGACTGCCCCACATTACTCCAGCCTTGCAGGACTCCTTGCCCAAATCCTCCCACAATCCAAGGACTAACCCTGGGAATGGCAGGAGGCCTCCTGCACCCTGTCACAGCACCAGGATGGATCTGTTCTGATCAGTTTGTCCTGACAATTATTAGGTACTTTTAATATCACATCTGCATAGAAGGCACAAGATATTTAAAACTAGGTTGAGGGGCACCTGGGTGGCTCAGTGGTTGAGCATCTGCCTTCAGCCCAGGGCGTGATCCCGGGTCCTGGGATTGAGTCCCACACCAGGCTCCCAGCAGGGAGCCTGCTTCTCCCTCTGCCTGTGTTTCTGCCTCTCTCTCTCTCTCTCTCATGAATAAATAAAATCTTCAACAAAAAAAAAAGTTTAAAACTAGGTTGAATAAAACTAATTTAACCTTATGTGTCAATTTTTGTCTAATAAAAAAAAATAAAATGCAATCAGTCAGTCAAACTAGGTTGAACTGTCTCAGAAGTCTGTTGCTCCCTCCAAGCAGCTGGTTGAGAATTTGAGTCCATCATGACAGCTCTTTGAAGATGTTGCAGTTTCCAAATCCTCTCTTTACTGACCAGTAGAGGTGAGGCTCCTCCAGTTTCTGTACCAGCACTTCTACACATGACCACACCCCTCAGTGTAGCTGGCAGGGCTTCCCTCTGCAGGGGTGGCCCCCCAGCTCCCAAGAACAGCAGGCAGTCTAGTGGCCGGGCCAGTGGGCCAGCGCCTTGCACAGTATGTGCTCCAGCCCAGCTGTGCCGTGTGACATTTATGTGACAGCCTATCTGCTCTCAGAGATGAATCACAGAAAATTAGAGAGGGGAAAGATCTACCAGGTCATTTAATCCATCCTCTTGCCAGCTGGCAATCACTCCCCTACACTCCATTTCCTAGCGCATCATTTAGTTTGGTTTTAAATAGCATGGATCCAGGGGCGCTGTTCACATGCTTTCTTCACGGAGACTTCTCTCTAGCTTCTCCAGCCAAAGGCTTGGTATCTGACGTTTATTTACTCTACTGTTATGCATACAGCAATATTGTGGTTACTCACTTGCCCCAGGCTGATAAGAAAGCTTCTAAGAATAATTAGGAAGTGAGGACTCTCTCTTGGCTAGAAAATGCCATTTTCAAGAAAATCAAAGAAAGTGGTGGTGAAAAGAAAAACAATAAGCAGCTTCTGTGTTAGCTCTTTTCAACTTCTTTTATTTTTTTTTAAATTTATTTATTTTTTTAAGATTTTATTTATTTATTCTTGAGAGATAGAAGGAGAGACAGAGCCAGAGACACAGGCAGAGACAGAGCCAGAGACACAGGCAGAGGGAGAAGCAGGCTCCATGCACCGGGAGCCCGACGTGGGATTTGATCCCGGGTCTCCAGGATCGCGCCCTGGGCCAAAGGCAGGTGCCAAACCGCTGCGCCACCCAGGGATCCCTCAACTTCTTTTATGTTAATTATGCGCTTATTTTGTATTGTTCAGCTTCTGATTTTTTTTTTTTTTTAACAATAGCTACAACTATGACTAAACAGTATCATTGGTTTTGGTTTCCACATTTACTTCTGTTTCGATTTTTATTTTGCATACTTGTCCCCTTGCTTTCTATATTGGATTGAAGATTCCGGCTCATCACTGCAATTCAAATAAGGACTATTCTTAAATATTCGAATGGTTTGCCTATTTGATTTCCTAATCTCTTTGTTTTTCCAATTTTAGCAAAACACAAGAACAAAAACAGGATGATGCACCCTTTCTGGACAGTCTCGTTGAAGAAAAATGTCTGTTTCTTCACATAGGCCCATGCAACTGGCCACCTCCTGTCCAAGGATGCATCTGTAGCCAGCTTACCTTAATTTGACCCTTTAAGCAAGGCTCACTGCACACAGACCGTACCATTCCACTCTTGTTCATTTGGATTTTGTAATCATCGATGTTCAACACACCTTCATGCCAGGTTCCAACATGTACATAGTCATAGCGATTAGCTTCAGTGTACTGCAGATTCATGATATCATACCTACAAAGAAAACAACACGTGTGTGTTGGAGAATGTGGACATGATGTAGAAAACAAAGAAACTTAGTAAAAAAAATATAATAGAATGGAGATAAAAGCTAGAATCATCCTACATCCTAATGCCTACCAATATTTAGTTCCTCATGTTTCTTCTGATTTTCCAAAATGAGTATTTTACTCATTAGTCTCTGTATATCATCTATATCTGCTAAAGGATGTACTTCTCTTGTACTTTCCTCTGCTTATTCTCTCCTCAAATAATCCTGTGTTGCTGAGTTGATTACCATCTCCTTCAAATCATTATTCACTAAGCTATTCTTTGAACAAGTCATGATTCTTGAGAACATTAATTTCTTAACTTGACTGCTTTCATTCTAATGTCCTTTTTCACATTCAGTTGTCATTTTCATCATGCTGGATTAAAAGAAGTGAGTTTTACCAAGTCTGGAACTATTTTAGGTGCTAATAAAGCAAGAAATCTGAGAAACACAGCTTTAATTAACAAGGATGTTGGGGATTTAACATCTTGAGCACTGACATTTAAACTGGTCTCTTCCCTGATTAGGACAACCATTTCTGAATCTAAATAATCGGTGTCAGTTATTCCAGTAATTTCAAATGCTGCAATGCTACACTATGGCAAAATCTACATTAGAAATCCTCACTGTAGCCGGAGTGTGCTCTGGGGGGCCAGACCTCATCAATTTTCAATGTGGGCAATGGAGAACATTCTCCAATGCGATGAAAAGAGCACAGGACTTGAACACTAGAATGTATAAGCTAGAATCTTTTTTCTAACATTGCAACAGAAGATTATACTACCTAGGGATGTTATCAAACTCTTAAAGGTTCACAGAGTTCTTGTGGGGATTTATTAACATAAGGCAGGTAAAACGCTATTTCACAATTGGCACAAATGCATATGTAAGGCAATATCACTATATCATTCATATTTGAATTACTATGAATGCCCTAAATACTCTGGTTGTTTTCATCACCATAAGAAAACTGGAGAACATCTTTGTACTTGCAAAGCTGTCTCTCTCCCAGTCATTGGAAATTCTCTGGCATTCTTCAATATTGTCTCCATGTTGCTATTTACTCCAAGTAAACTATAACTCATGTGGCAGTGTCCCAAAAATGTCTGCCTGACTCCCACTTACTGGCTCTGCAAAATGGGATTCTTTTTGGTGCAGTACCTGTGCAGCTCTCACCTAGAACATAAGAGGCATGGCCTCTTCCTCCTGGTGCCTGACCCTGAAGAAAGACAGTGATTAACAGGCATTCCTCTTCCTCACCTCCCAACCCCCAAAACCCCTACCTAATCCATTTTGCAATTCCTTCTCTCAAACCAGAAACCTGATTCAGACTGAGTCCTCCTCAGCTCAGTACTCCAGGAAGCTATTGTCAACCGTAGTTGGCATTCAAGACCTATTGGTTAGATCTGGCTTAGTTCTTTATCTGGACAATTAATATTCTTTGCGGGCTTTTCCGTCTGTTCTTAATGTGTCTGCCACAAACAGGGTAGCTAGTGGGCCTCTCCAAATCCACATTCTGGCAATTTATCTAAGGGGAAAGGGGACTTCTAGGAGAGGAAAGGATGTATGTTTTTTCCAGAAGAGCAGTACCTACTGGATGAGAAGAGAAAATGGCATGCCTGGAGCACATTATTCATCTCTTTGCTGTTCTGACTTTTGGCTAATAGATAAAGGTCCTCATTCTTCTTGTTATGGAGCCATACCAGCATGCTCTTCAGAGTAGCTCTCTGAGGGATAGCCAAGTGGGTATTAACTGTGGGCCGATGGCTCCTACTCATCTTGCTGAGCAGTGGTGCTAATCTACACCTCCAATATTTTTCCAGTTCGAACTCATTATAGTTATAGAACCTGTTGTAAATGTTTAGTGAATAACTTCCTTTAATTTTTATGCTTTACCCCATATTGTTATTGACTCTCCATACATACTTTCAGTGAAGACTCTGGTGCAATGATAGCTTTATGGTAGCTTTTCCCCGTAAGTCAGTTTCCTAAGATGTATTTCAACTTCCTTGTTTGCTCTTCAACAGGAGAAATCAGTTCACACTTTATTAGCATTTTAGAAACTGAAAAATCTGTAATATTTTGGCATGAAAACACATATTCAAAAAGTTCCAAAAGCCAGAGGACACAAATACTGAAAGATACCAAGGGAAAAAACTGAGATACTAAACAGAGGCCTTCCCCTGTGCTGTGCGTGTTAAAGAACACTGCTCTTTTCTCTTGACCCCAGAGTCCCTCCTCAGCATGTTGGCATTTATTTGGAATATACTCATGCTGTAAATTACAATTTTATAGCATCCTCTCGATGCACTCAGTTTATGTTGCATGATGATTAACTAAAATAATTACAAGAGGGACCAAAAGCACGAATGGGGGTATGAGAGGGGATAGAAGCAGAGGGAGGTGTCTGAAACAGAAACTGAACACAGATTAAGCTGACCAGTTTCAAGCATGAGGAAATGATCCTTGAAAAGGAACCCAGGGGAAAGCTCACTATTTGAACATGTAATTACACATGGAGGAAAAACAAGCTAAAACTGTGTGCCAATAATTTGGATAACTTACAGATAAAGAGAGCAGAAGAAAGCTCATATGTATGGCATGTCTAAAATGCATCTGATCCTGTACTAGGCACACTGTGTACGTCATCTTATAGAATCATGAAGGAAGGTTCCCATTCCAAATCTGACGAGGTATGGAGCCTAGTTTCCAGTGGAATCCAGGATTGCAACCATAGGCTTAAAGGAGAGAGTGTCCGTGTTCTGAATCTCAGGTCCATTTGCTCCTTCTGATACTATTTCCTAGGGTGCCAGGCACCCAGAAACTTGCCACATTCCCCGGCCCTGACTCCTTCCATCCACCCCACTCATATGTTGATCTCAATCTCCTCCTACCTAACTAGAAGCCTGGAAGGAATCTGATAAATTCATCATTGTAATTGCTGACAATTACTTATGTCACTTCTCCTTGCTAGGGCTATTGGATTTTTACAGGGAGGATCCATGTAGGCTCCACAAGGTACTGTCTGCACATAGAACTTAAAACTTACATGAAAGGAAGAGGTATGTTGAGAATTACTGAGGGTCAGATAGTCTCTTTCAGTACCTCTGAAATGACATTAAGAAGGCTGCCAGCATCTTTGCCTAATTTTAGGATTAACTAAAAGGCAGCGTGTTGTGGCAAAAAGATTATAAGCCTCAGATTCAGACTGCACTGCCTCTACCAGTTACTCTCTGCATGAATTTAGGTGAGTTTCTTAGTTTTGCTGACACTCAGTTTATCATCTGTAAAAGAGGATAATGATATGCCGATAGCAATGAGGATTAAATGATTTGATGTTCCATTTTAACACAACATATGCTTTCCTAAAACTTAATTCTGTAAAATCATCTACTGAAAGATAACAGGGCTTATGAGAGGAAAAAAAAGAAAAACAAGATTGTGGGATACTGTATAGCAGCCAAGCCGAGGGCCTTTTTCTTTCTTGCAGCAGTCTTTGATCTTATCCCATGATTCTGATTATCCCTTGCCTAGACAAATTCATATGGACAAATAAAACTGCTCTTTAAACTGACATCATTCTCTACCAATCATATGTGAGCTAACTGATATTATAAAAGCAGCTGTTGCAGAACAGACTATATACAAAATGACTTGGTGAAAATACATGTATATCAGTTAGGTTTAATTTTTCTTTGCTTCTTGATTAACTCTCTGGAATACCAGAAAGAAAATTCTTTTCTTTTTTGTGTTAAGAGACGTGTTAGTAGGAACATAAGTTGGCCTAAAGGAAGGGGATACACAAGTAGGACTTGGTTCTCTTCATATATTAAGCTCTTATTAAAATATTACACAACCAGCATGGCATTGGGACTAATCCATCAGAAAGATGCTGGTCTGGTGCTGGCACTGCCAGGGAGGGGCCCATCACTCAGGTATAATCTCTTCAGTTTCTTGGGCTTGTAGGAGGTCCCATGCATTCTGAGGAAAAGGCCAGGGTAATAAATAGCTGGTGGGGAGGTGGCACTGGGAGAAAACAGGATTGTGGGTGTTTACCAACAAGTTTTCAACTTTTTATAACATAATTTCCATCTAAGATTTGAACTGTCTTTTGACCTATCTAGTTGTATCTATCCTTATGACACCTAGAAATCATGACACCAAATGGACCCAAGTTGCCATCTGTCTAGCTCAGGGAGGGTCACAAGGTTATTCGAACCCATTACAGAAAAGACTGCTTTACCTTCCAGGAGCATCTCCTTTCTCATCAAACCACACCTCCTCTCCAGACACACCGATGAACGTGGACTTGATGAGGAAGTCCAGGAGTTTGCTGCCGTCGATGGGCTTCATGGCATCACAGAGGCCCACGTGGCCTGGGCAGAGGGCGTGGTGCATGTTCTGCAGCCCGTGAGCCATGGCATAGATAGCATTGATGACAAACCCCATCTTACTGTCCTGAACATAGTTTTCTTCTAAGCTTTCATTACCTGCAACATAAAACAGACTGCTACCAAGGTTGCAATAATGAGGTCTAGGATTATATGTTCAATTCTTAGATGCTTTTCAGGGGTCTCACTGGAGACCCAAGGAAGGAAAAACCAAGTTCACTTGTTCAAGCCTCATGCATGTGACTAGTTCTAACTCTATCTGCAAATAGTTTATTCAATTTTATTTTCTGAATTCAATAATGGTTTTATAACATATGAAGTAAACTCCATAGAGGTGAAAATAAAGAACTTTCAAATATTGCAAGGAAGTCCTTAAGGAGCAGTAAAAATAACTCATTCCCTCTTGGCTCACAGAGACTTATATTAAAACTCTCCCTCTATCACAGTACTGAAAAAATGTTTTTTATATCCTCTATGACAATTCACAATCTATAATAACTCATTTTGTGTGTGACCTAAACCCTGATATTTTCTCTTGATGATTCCACTAATTTTTCCATCTCTAGGGCCACAAAAACTCAGATTAAGAAGAACTAGGTAAGGACACCTGGGTAGCTCCACGGTTGGGCATCTGCCTTAGGCTCAGAGTGTTCTCCTGGGTCAGGGGATCGAGTCCCACAGTGGACTCCCTGTGAGGATGCTGCTTCTCCATTTTTCTACGTTTCTGCCTCTCTCTGTGTGTCTCTCATGAATAAATAAATAAATATTAAAAAAAAGAAGAAGAACGGGGTAGTATGAATCTCTCCTTATATATGGTTGAAACTATAGAAATATTTGAATCAGATTTGCTGATTATTAGAAACTCAGGTACATTGTTTTTTTTAAAAAAAAGATTTTCTTTATTTATTCATGAGACACACACACACACACACACACACACACAGAGGCAGAGACACAGGCAGAGGGAGAAGTAGGCTCCATGCAGGGAGCCCGATGTGGGACTTGATCCCAGGTCTCCAGGATCATGACCTGAGCCAAAGGCAGAAGCTCAACCACTGAGCCACCCAGGCACCCTGGTAAATTGTTTCTTGATGGAAAAGTCATACAACACATTTAATTTCAGACTTTAACCTTTACCCATGAATTTCAAAAACCCTGCAATCATTTCTACCTATGTCACAGTGATCAAAAGTTCCCCAACTGCCAAGCAAGTGTCACAAGAATAGTATAAAGTTTGATATGAGCACCATACAGAGGTTTCAACTTAAGGACTTAGGTATAGATGAGAAATTCAGAAACCAATTGGATATGTTGAAAAAAGATAATAGGTTTATAACACTAAATGGATTTGGAACACATCACTGGCATAATTCAGAGATTTTGTACTTAGTTCAAGAAATCTGCTTCTCTCTACAGCGGACTTTCCCTCCCCTTTCCCCTTATCCCCACCCTAGACTAATAGTGAGGGATCTATTCCGCTTATGCTTCAAGTGCTAGAAGCTGGGAAAGGCCATGAGTTCAGCCATTGATGGGGTTGAGAATAGCACGAAGCTCCTTGTTCCCCCAGCCAGCTGACCTCTTTCTTCCACCCTAGGTAGATCACTGGACGCTGAGGTTCCTACCAGAGAGCGGCAGAGAAGTGAGAGAAGATTGAAGTGTTTGGAAGATATAAGTTGATAAACAGCTTTGACTTTGATGTTAAGCTTGAGAAATAAGACATTGCTAAAAAGTTATTTCTTCTAAAGATCTATTTATTTATTTGAGGAAGAGAGAAAGAGAGAGAGAGAGCATGAGTGGGAGGGGCAGAGGGAGAGGGAGGAGAGGGAGAGAGAATCCCAAGCAGACTCCAAGCTGAGTATGGAGTCTGACACCCCTGATGCGGGGTTTAATATCATGACCCTGACTGAGATCAGGACCTGAGCCAAAACCAAGAGTCTGATGTATAGCTGACTATGCCACCCACATGCTGCTAACAAGTTATTTTTTATTTTTTTAATTTTTTTACAAGTTATTTTTTTAAACTTAATTATTTAGATATAGTTGAAAATGTGACAAAAATACTTGTAGCTACCCTAAAGTGAGATACAAAATACCAAGGACAGATTGAAGATGGGAAGAATTCCATCTCACCCTGTCTTCCACAATTGCTTACTAGGAAATTATTAAAAATGTGATTTACTCAAAGTAATATTTTCTCAATGGAAAGGAAGAAAGGAAGTAAAAAGTAAGACAGGCAGAGAATACACTTTAAAACCAAACCACACAGAGCAAGTATAGAAGTTTATATAAAGTAGAAGCCAAACATCCCTGCAAAATTGTGAAGTCATTGAAATAGGGTTACTTGGTTTGTCACCAAGAACTCTTGGCTCTTAATGTTAGTTTCCTTTCTCTCTCTTTTATATTTGAATATTAAAGAGATAAATGACTGTCATCTATCTGTTAAGTTTGAAACAAGGCTTTAAACACTGTTTGAAACCTCCAAGTGCTGGAACTAAATGTTAAAACTGCTAGAATGAAAGAAGTTACAAGGAATTAAAGAAAGGGGGAGAAAAAAAACCAGACAAAAATTGAGAGGCAAATAACCTTCAATGCAGCAGCCTCTTAAAGGATTCTAGTCAATACAAAATCACCTGTTTCAAGTTACAGCTATTAAAGAAGCCAGGAGCAAACTGTGAGAAAATAGGAGAATGAATACCTAGTGTTCTTCATGAAAAATTCTCTGTTGGGGCAAGCCTTAACAACCACTGAGTTTCTTGTTTTTGTTTGGTAACTGCTATTAAAGACGTATTGTATATTTTCAAAATTATGTTGATGTCCCCAGTACAAACTTTTTAAGCTAGGATTGTCTGGTGGGTATGTTATTTATAAGCATTGAGACTGTAATTGCTCTTGGATTTCTCTGGGATCAATATTTTCCTTTTGATTCTTATTTAGGGCAGTCATATAACTTATTGTCCAAACTGGGCCACTTTTGAGAGTGAAATAATAATGATTCTGGAAGCACAGGTGTAAACAAGACAAACTGGTTAAATGGTGACGTTTCTTGAGTCACACCAGCCTTTAAGTGTATCTATTACTGATGTTATGATGTTATTCTTATATGTATATAAAAATACATGCATTTTTGTATATGTACAATAAACAATTAGACTATTGTCAATTTTAACTAATTTTACATTAGATAACAGTAGGTAAATGTTAATGGGAAGTATACACATTAACACTAGCTACTATTTTTGGATTGTTTATACATTGTTCAAATAATGAGCTCATGATAATCCTGCCAAATAGACATTAATCTCCCCATTTACAATTGAGGAAGGAGCAGTGGTATCCCAAATGCAATCCTGATCCTTATTTTTTCTGTTACACTCAGGGGAAGTGTGGGTACAGATATAGAAATCTACAGATGCAGAACTTTTTTGGTGGTTGAGGGGAGGGCATCCTACTGTGTACCAGGATCATCATCAAGCTTGTTTAGGGCTTCTCCCTAGGATCCTTCCAGATGTGCACAGCTGTCTCTCTGAGTAAAAGTACCGACACCCAGTCTTTTAACAGCAAACTATGACAAAGAAACTCATCCTGTCAGTATTCATTATACAGGCGGCCAGGAAGCTAGGCACATGTTTGCAGGAAATATTTGTAATTCACACGCCTTTCCAAAATAAACACATTTTGTGTGTTTGTGTAAATGTGAAGCGAGCACATGCACTTCTTTACCTTGCAAGCCCACTGGGTCTGCACATGAAGGGGGTGCCACCATCAACTACTACCCCAGCTCATTATGAGCTAGCATTTGGGAAGGTGCAACATAGAAAATCATCTGGCCTTTATGGGACCATTTTCTTTGCCATAGCAACTGTCTCAGATAATGTTGCAAGGATCTGTCACTGAATAAACAGAATATGTTAGAGGTTTCCCTGTACCTCCCCATATCCTATATTTTCATACCAGTGAATAGAGAATCCAATAATAATATTGTCACTTGGTGGGAAGGTGTAAACACTGGGGTTCCCTGGGATTTAATGCCCTTTCATAATACTAATGTCAGGATTTTTAGTGAGAAGGGGATTTTATGATTCAGTTTTCTGTGGTGTGTTAACTGTTATAGACCACTAGGGTATCATTAAATCATTACCTTTCCTAATACACTAAATAGAATCAAATAATTGTAGTTGACTGTGTTTATTTACCTTCAAAAGAATACCTGCCTAACTACCTCAGAGTGGATTGTAAAAATAGCTACCTTGATTCTAAGCAGTAATCTTGCTCTTATTGCTACAACACAATAAGGGCTACAAGTTGTTGCTTGAGTGAGGCAGCACACATGGTCTTCACAGGGGGGAAGGAGGGAGCACTGACTGCATACCCTCTGAAAACAGGATCTTCATGGCAGTAGGGGGAAGGGTTGGAGGTTCTATCTGCTTCCAGTTAGGACGTCTATTCTGTAGAATGGTATAGCATAAAGAACTCTGGACGAGGCACACGAACACCTGGGACCCAGATGCAGATGCAGTGCTGCTACAATACGTTGGTACATTTCCAGCATGCCATGGAACTTACATAAAAGTCTAGACCTCCTTGGGTCTCAGTTTCCTAATTAAAAAAAAAAAAATACAAGTGGATCAGCTTATCTTTCTAAAGATCTCTTGCTCCTCTAAAGTTTCTATGCTTTGCTTTTCCAATTCTACATTTACTGCTACATGGCAAAGCCATTCACATAGTTTATCCTTTTACTCTTTACACAATATGTGATAGCTTCTATGATCACTCTTTTACAACATGTGAAGACTAAAATTAAGTCACAAATGGGAACTTCTTTCCCTTTGATCAATGCTTCATTCCCTTCTTTTCTTTCAGTTAAATGCTTCTATTAAAGAGACTCCCTATTAACTAGCACTTCAGGCCTCCTCACTTACCTAATGGTAAAAGATGAGTGATTCATTTTAAGAAGAAACTGAAAAAAAGAAAAAAAAAAAAAAGAAGAAACTGGGCATGCTCAACTCTGCCCTTTGCTTTCACATTTGGAAACAATCATCTGACAGTACTCAAAGGTTCTGGCTGGTTCTGAGGCTTTGGGTAGATGTGGGCTGTTGTGTAGCCCTGCCAGTAGGCTAGACAGGTTAATCTCTCTAGTTCTAGGATCAAGTAGTGAAAAGTCTATCTTGGCCATATATCTAATCTATGTCCTTAATCCAGTGTGATTTCTGTTTTTCCGTTAGTTTTTTGGTTGTTTTTAACTTTAAAAAAAAATGGGGGGAGTTATTGGCTAGCTTAGTCAGTGGAACACTCAACTCTTGATCTCAGGGTCATAGGTTTGAGCCCCATATTGGGTGTGGAGATTACTTAAAAATAAAATCTTAAAAAAATTAACTGAGGTATAACTCATATATGGTAAAGTGCAGAAATATTTCTTGTACAGATCAATAAATGTTTACATAAGTTCATAACCATGTAACTGATGTCAAGATCCTAATTTAGAGCATGCCCAGAATGCTTTTCTTTATTTAGAGCTTCCTAAATCCATCCCAGCAATGTTTTGTAGTTCTTCAGTGGGCAGAATCTACATATTTGATTTTTATTATGCTGCAACAATTGGCATATTTGAAAAAAAATGTTATTTGTTGCTAGTATATAGAAACACTCTTGATAGTTGTATTTTAGCCTTGCATCCTACAAGCTTGCTAAATTACTTTATTAATTCCAATTTTCAATAAATTATTTTGAACTTTCTATATATACAATCACATTACTAACACAACATCTGTTTGACTCCTGGGTCTACTTCTTAGTTGCATAATAAAATTTGGGAAGGAAGTACATTGTCTGTCCCGCTGAAATCCCAGGGGTCCTAAGCTTAGGGTCACGTAGCTAATAAGTATAGAGGCAGTGGCCTCCAGTCCCCTTGGCAGGGACCAAGTGGCACTATGCATGCAAGTATCCAAGCGCTGGAGAACTCCCCTAACAGAAAAGACATTTGTAAGCAAAAACAATCAGTTTGATATTTATTTTTTCTGAGTTTATAATAATAATTGTCTCAGTTTGAATGCTGAAAGTGAAAGGATAAAGAATAGAAATTGAGAGAATGTTGGAGTGCAAAAGAGTACTTTGGTTGATGACTGTTCTATTTCATTAGAGCAACCCCACCACTATGCATAAATCTAGTTGCCTTTTCAAATTTAGACCCTCAGTATTAACTTCAAAGTAAAAAGAAACAAAACAAGCATTCTTCTATCTCATCATAAAATAAGGAAGTATTTTGGGAAATAGTGATAAACATAACTATCCCAGAGAAAATATTCTTCTGATTTCTTGGCATTTATAACTCTGCACAGCCTCTCTATCTGAAAGCATTATATACTCAGTATATCATTTGATACACTCTAAATTCAGATCAAAATAGAAAGGGCTGTATTATTTTATATTGTTAAGAAAATAAAATTCATATTCCTCTAACTGACCTAAATATCAGATTAATTGAAGAAAAATTAATCAGATCATTTTAAAAATAATGACCTCAAAGGACTAAAGTGCCTTCAGTTTTTCTTGAAGATCTAGACTGTTAAATTTTCTTTCTGCTTTTCCAGGGAGAATTTGTGATGAAATTCACAACTGCCTAGCCTTTCTCTGTTCACACCACAGAAAAATATGATCCCTCCATTATTTTCTGTTCAGTTTATTAAAATGTAAATTAACTCCTATGTAGGATAGAAGAAAGGAAGGTTCATTTAACCGAGCACATGTTATTATCACTGTTATTATTAGTTGATTTTCTATTGCTTAAACCCACCTGGGTTTAACATATGTGAGCAGTACATTTTTCTAAATTCACCATCACAATCTTTTGTTACGAGAGAAATCCCCCACTTATATGACACGTGAACAGCAGGCTCTCTGCAAATTGATGATAATATATGGTAAGCCTCAATTCCTTGAAAATACAATTGCATTTTAGGTAATTCGTTAAAAAATTATGGTGTGTGTGAAAAACAAATGAGGACAATTGCTGCTGTGTTGAAATGATGCTGAGAATCCAGTCAGTAACAGTACGTTGAATTAGAGGGATAGTTCAAAGAAAACAAGGGCAGCTTGCTATGTGCCTTTGCCTTTATTATTGATCTGGCACAAAATGCTGTCATGAAGTTATAAACCACTCCCCCTGGGTAACTAATCTTTGCGGGTTTGCAGTAAGCATTTGGCAGGTAATCAGAGAGATAAAGTATGTTACAGAGAGCTGGCTGCTTTAACCACAGAGAGAAGTTAAAATGTTGCTAAAATTCATCAGGCACCAACTCTTTTCTCAACAACCTGCGGGGTCAGATTCCTTGCTTACTCCTCTGGGTCTCTATCAAACTCTAAGAAGGCGTATCTATGCTCACAGCACTGCTTCTACTTATTTACGGATGATAGGAAACATGCTTCCTTCTACATATGTAAGAGAGTTGTATGATTCAATGCTATTATGATCTATTTTGAGTTCCTGTCAATAGTTTATCCTTTTTAATGTACCTCCAGTTTTATGTTGCAGTGTTTGGACTGAGCTAATAGGTTAGAGTGGATTTTGCAGAAATATAATAGCTATTTGTAAATATTCTACTGATCTCCGAGCTATTTAATTAGGACTTAATATAGCATTGTCTGGTAGGCAATATAGAGTCTTATTTATTACAAAAACAATACCATAGAATTATATGGCATTGGCATTTTATGTACTTTCATAATTGACTTCTTATTAATACAGTAAGTATCTATAACTTGACAAAATACAATACATAAGAAACATACTTTGGTACATATTAAACAATTTCATATCCTTCAGCCTTTTCCCTGGAATTCATATGTCAAGTGGATAAGTTGGAAGCCTGGAATAGAAGCCTATCAAATTCTAAACAGACTTTGGGATTTAAATATAGATCATAAGGTTTATTAGCATGCCTGTACCACCTAAGAATGAGATCTACTATGGATTTTAATTTATGGTTCATCTTCCTAGGTCACTATTAGTTGGAATTTTATGTTGATATTTTAAGTAGACAACAGCCCGTGTAGATCACAATACTATCTGTACCAATGTTGCAACTGTTGGGATTTCTTGAGTGGCATATTCCTTTTTATGCAGTGTCTTCCAATAACATCTCTTGAAAGAATCAAATTTGGTATTCCTAAGGCCCCAATAAGAACTCATGGCTAGTGAGACTTTAGTCAATATGTGTCACAGAAATTGAAAGAGTGGTTTTAAAGATTAATGTTGTCAAGCACATATAGGAAAAGAATTCTTAGCAGAATCTGTTGATAAACAAATACAGGGTACAGACTTTATTTAAATCTGCTTGGATGTCAACTGCTCTGCTCAGATTATAAAGGGCATATTTAAAGAAACAAGAATGCCAAATATAGATTCTATAAGAAGGACCTCTTTGAGAAGTTAGAGGGCTGATCTGAATCTATTAAAATTATATTCAGAAATGGAATACAAGCAATATAGCCTAGTTGGCCAAATTGTTTCCCATAGAGTGTGGGTTAACAATTCTGAAATAGCTGTACATGCACCAAGGTTGAACAAATAAATCAATGCATGGCAGATGGTAGAAGCCAAGTTTATCATAGTTGGAATGGAAAGTTACAGATAAACAAAGGGGGAAACTGGAATAAACCATGTGGTACTAGAATCAAGCTGAAGGCATTAGCATGAATTTAAGTTTAGCTTAATATATTCATAAGTTTAAATAGAAATAATTATATATAATTATATATAGTATTATATTTATATAATATATATAATATATATATATATTTAGATGTGGACTGGTATATAAATATTTCTCAATTCAGTGGACTGAAGCTATAATACCCAAAAGCAATAAGCACACCTGGTGCCCAGGTCTTGGTTTCTAAAACCATTTTCTAATCAAAAGAATCAAGACTCTTGGAGAAATAAACAGTTGTAGGTCTGGGGCAGAAAATATACAAGATGAGCCTAGAGTATCCTGCAATGCCAGAAACTAAGGAAGTGCTAAAAAAAACAAAACAAAACAAAACAAAAAAACAAACAAAAAAACAAGATAAATGTCAAAAGGACACTAGAGTCAACTGAAAGACTACCCAAAGGTCTTTCCCAAAGCTGAACAATTTAAGCAACAAAATAAGCAATATAGTATTGAATTATAACCCAAAGTATAAAATCTACTCACAAGTCCATGTTCATATACATAAATTATTAAATTTAAAAAGATAAATGGAGAGGAGACAAATATAAACAGAATTCCAAAAAATGTATGCCCTGCCCTTAAGAAGGTGAAGAATAATTCCCCATCCCTTAAGAGTGGAATATACTTAATGACTTGCTTTCAAAAAGGGGGTATTACACTTAGTGACTTGCTTTCAAAGAGCACAGCATTAAAAGAGGTATTAAAAGAGAGACCTGGTAAATACTATCTTAGACAGGTAATCAACGTTACATCATCAGTAATAAATTGATAGGGTACTCTCTTAATCTGTTGTGTTGAGAAGACACTTCATGTCTGTGGTCTTCCTCCCAAAACCCATAATCCCAGTCTGACCGTAAGAAATACATCAGCCAAACTCAACTTTAGGAATATTATTTTAAAAATTTTTTTTAAGGTTTTATTTATTTATTGATGATAGACACACAGAGAGAAAGAGAGAGAGAGGCAGAGACACAGGCAGAGGGAGAAGCAGGCTCCATGCAGGGATCCCGATGCGGGACTCAACCCAGGTCTCCCAGATCATACCCTGGGCCAAAGGCAGGTGCTAAACCGCTGAACCACCCAGGGATCCCCAACTTCAGGAATATTAAATAAAATATCTGACCAGAACTCCTGGAAACTGTTAAGGTCATCAGAAACAAAGGAAGTTCAAGAATTGTCAGAACAGAGAGAAGTCTAAGGAGACAATATAAATGAATATAATGTGATACATTGGGTGGGTTCTTGGAACACAAAAAAGGAGAACTGATAAAATCTGAAAAAAATATGGTGTTCAGTTAATAATAATGTACCAATATTGGTGCATTAATTGTGGCAGATGTAACATAGCAATATGAATTGTTCACAATAGGAGAAACTTGAGTGCAGAGAATATAAGAACTCCCTGATAAAAATCTGCAACTTTTCCTTAAAATTTTTCTAAAATACAAGCTTTCTTTTAAAAATCTGCAAGAATTCCATCAAACCTGACCCAGCATGATATACAGAGATAACATGATCAAATGTGATAGGAATTTAATGTGATAGAAATTTAATCAGGTGCTTTCTATGTGATAGGAATTTAATCAAATGCTTTACACATATTATCTTATTCACCTCACCATGACTTATGAAATCAGTGATATTACTATATCCAGCTTACTTACAGAAAATCCAGGGACTAATGGGTTGAGTGACTTGTTCAAGATCACACAGCTGTATAGTGGTGGTGACTAGCCTGACACCTAGCTGGTATGACTCCAGAGTTCTCATTCTTAAGTATTATGTTGCTCTGTCTCTCATTTAGTTGTAATCCAAGAGTGATATTTTACTCAGCAGGTTCATAGAAAGATGTGGTGTTTGCCACCACATTAATAAATGTTTGTGTGTGCAAAATAAAATTCTCTCTTACTTGTAGATTATATAATCTATAAAGAGGACTTCCACATATTTCATCACATGGTGAGGTTACCATGATTTATTTCACATGGAACGTGTTGACATAGAGGCAGAATACTTTGCATGGCTCTTTCATATAGATGTTCCATTCATTACTCTTTAGAGAAAATTTAAAAACAGACAAAAATTATTTGAAAAAAACCACACCACTAAGAATTAATATTCTAGATTCTATGACCTCAGATTGACCTAGCCACAAGAAACTATTAACTGATTTCCTAAGATTTTATCTGAGTTCCCAGACTACTCAAGGGTCAATCCTTCTGGACACAATTGTCCATGAGCTTAGCTGGAAGTGTACCTTTCTGTTCTGGGGGAAATAACCACAGAGGTAACTTAAGAATCTAATTAAACAAGAACCCTTGAGGCATATAGCCTTGGTTGGCAATAACAGTTTGGAAGTCACAGAATAAGAACAAACTTAGAGGAGGCTCTTAATGTACCACAAGGAACTCTCTCAAGTAGCACCCACTGTCTGTGCCTGTAGTTAACCTAGACTGCTAACTTAGACTATTGGGGTCAGGTTTTTGCAAACTGACCTTGTTCAATCTCATCAAATCATACTCATCAAAAATGCATTTGAGGAACATATGGAATTTAGTATCACTGGGCCAATATTTCTGTTGACTGTGAGATTTTTTTTTGTTTTATGGGAATTTTGCTTTCTAGGATGCCAGGTGTTATACCATTTTTGGATAATGCTTCAATCATGGGATTCAGTTCTACTGAAGTAATTGGGCAACGTATCAAGATTTTTCCCTCATGGCTTCTAGTTATTCTTAGATGAGGGTATATGAGACAAACACAAATGTGGTCAAGATGATTCTCTGTCTACACTTATTCCTTGTTCATTTTCATACCCAAAGGGGACTTTTTCTAGTGTAATAAAGCCAATTATTTTTCATTAGGACTTGGAATTTAGATGAGGTACATGTGCCTGACCACCCCTTAATGTAACTGATACTAAAAAACATATAAACAAGTATCCACCTCTAGAGAGAAGGGAGAACACAGAGGCCTTGACACCCACTAATCACTAAGGTTCAGAATTGAGATAGCAAATATAATGGACAGGGTTAGTCATAACCAAGGCTATATTGAAGGAATGAAGAATGGATACATGAAACTCATCATAAAGGTAGGAAAAGTCTAGGTTTATGTACTAGATTTATATCAAATCCTTTGTAATTTGAGGATAATCCTGGCTTCAGGTTATAAAATTGAGTAATAGAACTTTTTCTTACCATGGGTATATGTGTGTATGTGTGCATGTGTGTATGCTTGTATATGCTCTGGGTTAAATAGATGCATGTGTGCTTTTAAAGTACTGTACTCTTTTGAGGCCTGATATTCTGCAGCATTTTTCAGATGAACTTAACATACAAAGAACCCTCCTTCTCATTAACGCAAGGCATGCTGAGTTGTCACAGTACTCTGAGTGAAGTTAGAAACATGGTATTAATCCCCCTCTGCTGATTTCCTTCATAACTAGGAACAAAAAGGCAGCAGTAGACATGAATTCCACCCTTAACTAGGGATAGAAAAGCTAATTTAGAGGGGCATCTGGGTGGCTCAGGTGGTTAAGCACCAGACTCTTGATTTCAGTTCAAGTCATGATCTCAGGCTGGTGAAATTGAGCCCCATATCAGGCTCCACGCTGGATATGGGACCTGGTTAAGATTCTCTCTCTCCTCCCTCTTCCCCTCCCTGCTGGCATTCTCTCTTTCCCCCTCTCTCTTTCTAAAAAAAAAAAAAAAAAAAAAAAAAGCCAATGTAGAGATGATGAAAAATAAGCACTGGAACCAAGGCTTATATATTCACCCTATATATGCTCAGAAATATTTGGGAAAGATAACCCAGTGAAAAAATTGATCAGTATGACACTGCCACATTGATCAAATATGACAGCTGCTTCTAGTGGTGAGGTCAACAGGAAACCCATTAAAAGAATCTTCTCTAAGAACATTTGGCATTGATTTTTCAGTTGTGCCCCCTGAAAGTTCACAGAACTATAAAGTGAAGGCAGCAATGATTTTGCTTTCCTTTATAACTGTTGAATCAGAATCACCAGGTATGTCTGCAACTGCTCATATAGAACAGCACAAAAATACAGTAGTGTATTTTTTTCAAGTTATATTAGTATTGGGGAAAAAGTTTGTTTTGTGTACCAAGGGATACTGTGGTTTATTGGTGAGTTTCCAGTGCCCCTGGCTTCCTTGAATGTGATGGAGATACAAGTTTTTGAAGCCCAGATAAGCTTGTATGCAAAGAGTAAGAATAGCTGCAGGCCACTGTGCTGCCAGAAATCCACCACAACACATCCCCTATTTCTACTGCAATTGCAAAGCCACCATCATATTGTCAGAATAGACTCTACCTGCAATAGAAACACACCTTCCTTCTTTCCATGCAGCAGTAAGAGCTATTTAGACAATTGTCTTCTATATTATCTCAATGTTTCTCATAGTGAATGACTGACAGCTCAGGAGAAGGATCATGACCTAACTGAGGCTTGATTATTATTGATGGTGACTAGAGTACACTTGAGCACTTTCAAAAGGAAACCTAATATGATGACTATAAGCTATTACTTGAGATTACTGAATATAAACTGTAATATAAATGAAGTGTCTATTTAATATATTAGTCAAATTAGGAGCTCTTAATGTCTGTAGAAATAAAATAAGCTGTGTATAAATGGAAAAACTGAGGGTTGGGAAGTTCAGGCAATTATTTCAGTCTGAAGTAGTAAGTGAGAAAGTTCTTCAAATCTCTAAAAAGATAGAACCATAATTCTGTTTCATTTTAAGCTTGTGAACTAAGTGTTGTTGGAAGAGAGCTGTTCAAGGCTCATATCCATCCAATTGTCTGAGGGGAAGAAGATGTTAGTAGCTGTAATAATAGGAATTTTTAATATCTTTTAAAATAAAGTTTTAAGGATAAAGTAAGCTTATGTATTTAATTAACAGAATAAGAATTTAATACTGTAGTGACTACATTCTCATTTTGAAAATCACTCAGCCGTTCATGGTGCACATTCCATATGTTGGAGACCGTGCTGCTTGTATATTTTAAAGAGTCGAATTGCACAGATCCACCTCTAAGGATAAGAATTTAGAAAAGGAATCAATCACTGTAAAATTCCAGGGAGGCTTCATATAGGAAGTTGGACATAGACTGTTGTTAAGTAGATGTAAGACACAGAGTGAAGAAAGGAAATGGAAGAAGAAGAGGTTCCCTGAATAGCAATATTGACAGAAGTACAAATACACAATGTGGAGGAAACAGTAAAAACCTAAGCCTTTATTAACTTGGCTAATAAAGATACCAATAATACTATTATTTACTGAACTTTAAATAGCTTGTCAGAGAGTTTTAGACAAAGTAATAAGCCAGAGTCCAAGCAGACTTTCAATACTGAAGATTCAGGTTTCTTTCTGGCACCAACACTCCTTTTTTATTTATTATTTATTTATTTATTTATTTATTTATAGATTTTATTTATTTATTCACGAGAGACACACACAGAGAGAGAGAGAGGCAGAGACACAGGCAGAGGGAGAAGCAGGCTCCATGAAGGAAGCCTGACGTGGGACTCGATCCTGGGGCTCCAGCATCACGCCCTGGGCCGAAGGTGGCACTAAACCGCTGAGCCACCCGGGCTGCCTACCAACTACTCCTTTTTAGGCTTTATTTTCCTAGATGGTTGTCCAGTCCTCAGTGACTATTTTCAACATGCATAAACTGAAGAGTCTTATTCCAACCCAGCGAATTAGAGGCCCTGAGGAAGATAGGTGAATTTAAATAGGCAAACAAAGCAAAGTTAATGTTTTCCTATAGTTAGTTGGGTTTTGGATCTCAAACCAAATTCAGAATCATACAGCCTGGAATAGGCCACATAGAAGCCTTGTTCTACCTGAGCTTGTTAGACCCGAGAAACTTCAAGCCTGCTCTATCTTTTCCAAACTTTCCTGCTCTCCAAACCTCCAAACTTTGAGCTCAGATTATATCACCTTGAAAATGTCAATTTATAGTATAGCTGACAAAGCCCAATAAAATGGGGCCCTTTTCATCCATGGTAATAATATACCAGCAATGATAAAGAAACTATGGTACATCTAGACAAGAGTATATTTATTATTCAGTGGTAAAAGGAAATACTATTAAGATGTGAAAAGACATGCAGGGCATTTAAATGCATTTTATTAAGTAAAGGAAGCCATATGTAAAGAATATACGCTATGTAAGTCCAAATAAGAGATATTCTGGGCAAGGTAAAACTATAGAGATAATAAAAAAGAATCAGTGGTTTCCAGGGGCTCAGGTGGGTGGGTGAGGGATGAATAGACACAGCACAGGGGCTTTTCACAGAAGTGAAAATACTCTGTATGATACTATACCAAGAGCAGTGGTACTATGGACTTTGATTAATAATAATAGGTCAGTGTAGGTTCATAAATCATAACAAATGTACCACTTTGGTAGGGAATGCTGATTCTAGGAAAAGCTGTACATTGATGGAGACAGGGAGTATATAGGAAATCTCTGTACCTTTCTCTCAATTTTGCTGTGATTCTGAAACTGCTTTAAAAAATATTTAAAATATATATGTCTAAAAAGAAATAAAATATATATGTGTATATATATTTATATATACTATATACCCTAGCATTCATCTAATATTTGCTCTGTTGGGGGTTAGGAATATTGAAAGTTTTTATTTTTCCTGTTTGTACACACACATTTATATCATTGTATATTGGATCATTTTCTTAGTATAAATCCTTTGCAGTAAAATTTCTCAATCAAGATGTTTCTTTAGACATTTGATATATTTTGAAAAAACCGTCCTTCAAAAAATCTATACCATTTATTCTACCATTAGCTGCATATTTGAATGTCCATTTTACCATATCTTGACCAACACTACATACTACCATTTTGTAAAATACTTCCCACTTTGATAGATGCAAATTATACCTTTGGTTTGCTTTGGTTACCAAAGTAAACTTTTCTCTTTAGTGAATTTTTTATTCCTGTCAGCTGCCACATTAGTTTTTAAATTAAATAATGATATTTATTATAGTATGTTCAAGTAGTTATAATTATTTCACTTATGTGAATTTTGTTGTAAATGAATTTTAAAAATATAAGTCTCTTTTGCCGAGCACATTACTGTGCTATATCTTTAGAATAGGAATTTTCTGGCAGGAAAGTTGTTGGAAGTAGTACTTTCCAAATTTCTGCTATAGCACACAGACCCTAAGTTCTATGAGACAGCCAAGTCATATGCAGGTTGTGATCCCAGGGTCCGGGAAGCTAGCTTAATATCTCCGTCCTCTACTTTTCACATTTAATTTATTATTTACTTTGTAATATGGACCTTTTAGCAACATCTCTATCAAGTGAAGTAATTTTATTGAAGCATTCAGTTTCATTATTCGTTTGCCATATCATGAAATGTATAATAACATTTGATGGCCTCTTACGATTTTAAAACCTTTGGTAAATTCTTATGAAAGGGGGAAACATGGTAGAAGCAACAGGCATAGTGAGGTAAAAGCATTCCTAGCTTTTCTGATACCACCAGGCAGAGCCTGGGAAATGAAAGACTGAGAGAGGACAAGACTGGGCTGCTAGATTCTGCTGAAATCTAGTCTAGAGGAAAAACCCTGTTCCCAAGGAGTATTGCCTGGGATGCCCTACGGCACATCTCTAGAAGGTGCCATTCTCAGATAATGCAATGAAAATGATACCCCTGGAGTTCTGCAATACAAAAGTCCTTCTTGGAACTAGAGACAGAGTCCAGCAAATAAGTTAAGCAGGAAAGGGAGAACCCGTGTTGGGATCTTGGAAACAAGAAGTCATGGAAGAGCCATGTAGACATCTGCAAACTAACAGTGACCAGAGATGGTACCCGTTTAATGGACTGGTTCCAGGGTAGGACTTTTCTATCTAGGAAGGGGATTGTGAAGAACAAGTTTTTAAGCAACTGTGGTACTATATAAGCTGCTAGGGAAGGTACCCAGACACAAAAATATAGAGTTAATACTGGACTGGGCAAATGACAAAGCCACGAGCTCAAGACTAGGAGGAATAAAGATGATTCTTGTTGAATTGAGGGATGTAGCAGATATTATTGGTGTCCTACCCAGATTACCTTTCCCAGGGAGAATACTCATAGCCCTGATATGCTAATAACAACCTCCTACTACCTTCTTCTATGAAGAATTTCTCTCATACAACCTGGAAATGCCTCAGCAGGAAAGCTGCTCCTCCCTACCACTTCCCCTACACCCTAGAAGAACTAGGCCAAATAACTGACTGCCTCTAACATTCAAAGACTAGCCCCCTTGCTAATTCTGTGGCCAATCTGTATTCCAGCGCATACTTGTGGGATCAGACTGAAACTTCTCTCCAGCTGAGAAATTGCTAACTTATTACCCAGCCCTTTCCTGATTCCCTCCTTATCCTTCTCTTGAGAATACAACTCAATAAATCATTAGCAAAAGAATCTCTGCCTCCAGTCTTGCTTCTCAGGAACTTACGCTAGATAAGAGAGCTGACCTAGAATCTATTAAGCCATGGTTAATAGACTCAAGATTCTAAAAATCTTTCTAACTTTTCCACTCCATATCAGGATTGTGGGGCACTTTTCTCAACTACTATGAGCATTGGACCCTTTAAAGGTACCTGCTAAAATGAAGATTCCTGGGATTTATCATAAATCTGCTTAGAAAGCATCACCATTGTTGAGGCCAGAGCACCCTGGGAGAATCTCACACACTTTAAAGATTAATAATGATGTTCCAGGGCTTGGAGTAGGAAGAGGTTTATTGATGGAAATCAAGTGGGTGGGCAAATGAAGAGAAGGAGACCACAGGGGGTGGGCACTGGGCTGAAGCAGAAGTTGAGGGCTGAATGCATGCATAGCTAACACAATGTGAGGCGAATAAGAGGAAACCCAGTAGTGAAAGTGACTTTCCCAGAGAGAGATTCAGAGCTTAGTAATATCTACTAGAGAATTATGTGTTCTTTGTTAGTTTTCTATCACTTCCTTGACCCTTGATGACCCACCTTATAAAATGGGGATAGTGAGACCTTTTACCTAACAACTTATATGCGTGTCATAGAGATAGACCAAAACAATGTGCTGGGTGCTTTAAACCAGTTAGAAGAAAAGGCATTCCATAAATACAATTTTTAACACCACTGATACCTTCCTGGCTGAGTTTCAAAACGACGGGTTAAGTTTAGGAGCCTTATAATATTCATGAAGCTGTAATGAAGTTCAAGAGGCTTCAGATTTAATCTTCAAAATGTCAGTCAATGAAAGGGATTTCTTATTCAATTTCTAAATAATTCCTAACTAAAGGCAGATAGTACCTACAAGATTTCTGTAACTGGAGATTCATATTTGCTTCAAGAGTAAAACTCCATAATGGATAAGTTTTCTCATTAGATTTTGGCTGAATTTCAATAGGAAAAAGCCTTTAAAATGAAGAGAAATTCTTTATATACAGGAATTCAAGCAAGGATGAGATCTAGTCATATATCACCGGGACCATGGAAGGGTCTTGGGCTGAGAGAAAATAAGGTTGTCAAGACAAAGGCCTCAAGCTTATGGTGATTTATTAGTGGAAAACAAGGCATCATGGCACACTAATAATAACATGTGAAGATGCAGGTAATGACACATATGGTGCTTTCCACCACACATAACCTCTACAGTACAGCATACTCACTTTCCCTAGGACTGTCCATACCTAGCCAGACATAAGCTGGTGGAAACACATATGAGACAGAATAGCAGATTTGCATTCTTATCTTGGCTTATTCATATTGATTCTTATTCAGTGCAACTGTAACTCACTAACAAATTCTGGTTTTGACATCTCCATATAGGAAAGAAATAGGGTCAACTTTCTGAACATTGAGAAAATTTACATGGTATTTGTGTTGTGTGACTATGCACAAGATAGTAAATGTTTCTGGGTCCGGCTTCATCATCTTTTTTTTTTTTTAAGATTTTATTTATTTATTCATGAGAGAGAGAGAGAGAGAGAGAGAGAGAGAGGCAGAGACACAGGCAGAGGGAGAAGCAGGCTCCATGCAGGGAGCCCGATGTGGGACTTGATCCCGGGTCTCCAGGATCATGCCCTGGGCTGAAGGTGGCACTAAACCGCTGAGCCACCCAGGTTGCCCCATCACCTTATAAAATAATTTGTATTCTAATTATGTATAGATATTTTTATTAAAGGTCATCCATAGGTTTAGAGTAGGGCCCCTCAGTTATCAATGACTGTCACTGGCATTTAGCAAGGATGACTAAAGAGTCCAACTTAGGGTCAGATGTACCTGTGCGCTTCACTTCTTTACTTCTGTTCATTCTTGTTAGAAATCCTAATTAGCAGTGAAATGGTTAAGAAGAAGTGAGCCAAAGGGAGAAAGAGAAAATGAGTCTGAAGGAAATAAATATTGGAAAGATAAAGAAAGAATCAGAGATTATTTGCTTAAACTGGGTAAAAAAAATATGATCAGTAATAGAACATGGATACAAGAATCAACTCCTCATTCTTTTGATTCATTTATAGGCATTGCAGCCACTGTTTGCACCCATAAGAAGAGGAACTTAACTCCTTCCTGGAAGTAACACACCCTCAATGACCAGAATGGTTCCTCAGCAAGAAATGTGAGTCTCCTACCAGCTAAATCCTACCGATGACAACAGATGACTTACCATCTATGTTTGCCCACATTACCAGGAAATGTAGTACAATCTATTTCTAATTCCTTTCCTGACCATTGTCCCAAATAATATGTTCAAAAAATATTTAGGTTTAATGAAGTATGATTCTTAATAAGAAATACTTTTTTTTTCTATTTGGTATTCTAGAAAATGGATCCTACAACTGAGAACCATAACAGGGATGGGGGGAAACACTTGGCACTTGTGTTAGGAGAGAATCCCAAACAAATAAGCACATATCTAAGAAAAATTATTGTCTATTAAATGCCAGGAACTACTCCTCTGAGAGATTATATTCCAAGCCTATTAGATGGCAGGCATAGCCAAGATCATTTAACTGAAATAAGAAAGTGTTTTCTTAGGAAGACAACCTGCTCTGAAAATGAAGAGTAATAGCTTTTAACTTTTTATGGTAGCAGAACGGTCCCTTTCAGATGTTCAAATTTCTGCAAACTTTGAATGTTACATTATATGGCAAAGATACTTTGCAGAGATAATTAAGGCTAAAGGGCCTTAAAAAGAAGGAGATTTTTCTGGATTATCCAGGTGGACTCAATCTAAACCACTCGAGCCTTAAAAACAGAGAAATGTGGCAAAAGGATAAGCTGGAAAGATTTAAAGCATGAGAGGGACCTTACCCATCTTTGTCGGAGTGGCCATATGGACAGTGTGAAAAAGTACGTAGAAAACTTACAGGAATAACTGCTGGTGGAGATGTAGAAGAGATATGGGGACCTCAGTACTACAGCTACAAAGGACAGAATTCAGCGAACAACCTAAATGAGCTTGGTAAGGATTCATCCCCGGATTCTTCAGAGGTGCTACACAAGACTCAACTGAATCATGTTATACTGAGCTGTCTGACCTACAGAACTGTGTGATAATAAGTGGTAATATTTTAAGATGATAACTTTATGATCATTTGTCAAGGTTGATATGCCTAGTATATTAGCCTCCATCTAACTACAGAAAATAGACAAGAGACCCCCATGGAGAAGACAACTAGCTTTCTAAAATCTACCATTACAATAAATACTGTAGTGACCTAGGAATATTTAAGAAATGAGGAAAAGCTTATTTCTCTGAAATGTTAACTGGACAGTGTGCTGTCTCCACTCTAGTTCTATGATCTTTTCTGATTTCCAAGCCATCACAGACACTGAAGGCCTACTTTTTCAACCAACAAGCTGACTTTAAGGCAATCTTTCAAGGACAGTTGTTTGCCAGACTGTATTTTTTCACTGCCACTTGCCATAAGCTCAAAACCATTTTTAAAACTAAACATGTTTGAGGTTAGAAAGCTTTCTTTTAAGAGAAAATGGGACAAATTGAAATCTACATACTTATATTCTGATTACCTCCCTTCAAATCCCATGAAAAGGGTATTAAGACCCTCATTTTGCAGCTGAAGAAACTGACCTTGGTCCCAGCTCCGTAACTAGTAAGCAACACACTAGAGATGGAAATTCACTATCTCTTAAGCATGGGGAATTTAAAGGACTTTTCCAGGAATAATTACATTTCCTGTTTAAGACAGGTTTCTGAATTCAGTAACAGAATTTTAAACCACAGAGATACATACATATGCAAAACAGTAAACTAGTCTCTCTTCCTTCCTTTATAGGATACCTTTCCCATTGTTTTTTATTCACTATCCATTTGTTTCCAGCTAGAAAAAAAATATTAAGTATAAAAACACAATATTGTCTTATTCTACAGAGGCTGATTCTTTCTCCCCTGGTGGGTTCTCTCTGGGCTGGTACAACCCTCACAGGCAGGGTGGGACATGGTTCTAAGTGGGCTCTGGGGTGAGTACATTCTACCAAACATTCCAGGACAGCTGAAGGAAAATTCCTGGCAACTCCTTGAAATCCAGTCATGTAGGTGTCTAGGTCCTGCCAGGATGGTGGCCCCCATCACCTCCTCTTCTGAAAATTCCTCCACCCAGAGGCAAGGTCACAGGGCCCTCTGCACTCTCTCTTCCTGTGTGAATCTGAACTTCACAATTAGCACACCCATATTTTTTATAGCATGGACTTCCCTCTCCTGTCAATTTCTGTGTCTCACAAATTAGCATGTCATTATTTCAGCCTATCTTGTTGTGATATACTCTCAAGTCATGTTACCTAATTGAATCATGTGAATATGTCCCATCATTTCAACTAGACTAGAAACTTCTTTGGGCACAAATATCAGTTTATTAACCTTTTGTACCCCACAGCATGCCATTATGCACTCACACAGTGTTAGGGATGTTTATTTATCACATCTGTGATAGATTTACTTACATTTAAGCCCAAATAGGTGATGGATCCTGCCTTGTTACTCAATACATGTAGTAAGCCCTGTTTGTTCTGACCAAGACATGAAGAAATTTTAAATAAAGTGGCATCGTAAAATAAAATAATTGGTAGAGTGGGAATAACATCGGGCTAACAATGTAGTGTTTAGATATGGGTAAGAGAGGCAAATAAATAAAAAGAAAAAAGATTGTTTTTAATCCAAGATAAAATTAAAATTTTAGGAAAACAACAACATAGCTATAGCATGTAAGGGTTGGTTATGCATGATATAAAGTTTATAATGTAAAAAAAGACAAGTGAAAACAAATTTGATAAGATGATGGGAATATCAGCTATATTCCAATGGAAACAGTAAAAAGATCAGTGGTTGTCAGGGGCTAAGGGGAGTGTGAACTAATGAATAGTCAGAGCACAGAAGATTTTGCAGGCAGTGAAAATACTCCGTAGGATTCTATAATGGTGGATATGTGTCATTACATGTCTGAACTCATATAATGTACAACACAAGAGTGGGTCCTAATGTAAATTATGAACTTTGAGTGATAATGATAGGTCAGTATAAGTTCATCAATTTTTTAAAAAATGTTACCACTGTGGCGGAGGATGTTGATAATGGGGCAGGCAATGCATGTGGAGGCAGGAAGTATATGGAGAAATCTGTGTACCTTCCTCTCAATTTTGCTGTGAATCTAAAACTGCTCAAAAAAGGAAATCTGAATTAAGAAAAAAAAAGAAAAAATCATCAAAAAACAAAACAAAAAGACAAAGATTCTCTCTGGAAAGTTCTCTGTCTCTTATTTCCTAAACTAAATAAAATTATTACATCTAAGACAATCAAAAAAGTTTCTTTCCACAGGAGAAATAGAAACCAAAGCACTGGCCAGCCCAAGTGGCTCAGTGGTTTAGTGCCTCCTTCAGCCCAGGGCCTGATCCTGGAGACCAGGGATGGAGTCCCATGTAGGGCTCCCTGCATGAAGCTTGCTTCTCCCTCTGTCTGTGTCTCTGCCTCTCTCTCTCTCTCTCTCTCTATCTCTCTGTGTATGTCTCTCATGAGTAAAGAAACAAAGTCTTAAGAAAATGCACTATGAATCTTCAAAATTTTCCTTCCCAACCAGTGGCTTTAAAGAGAGGCAGAGCATTTCTCAGTTGCTTAGTCATGGCCACACACCCATTCCTTCATTCAAGAAAGTTCCTGCTGCACAATTTGGTAAACCAGCTTTGTAGCTTATATAGTTTTGCACTGTTTTTACCCCTGAAGCTAGCAAAAAATATGCTCAACATAGACATGGTATGTTGGTCAGGATGAACACTTAGAAATTTTGAGAAATAACTTGTAGGGAAATCATTTAAAGTAATGTTGAAAAGTCTGAGAATATTTACTTTTGGTGCCTCTCCCTGTATCTATATACATCTGATCACTCCCTCCAAGGTACCCAAACTCTTATCATTGCCCTCATGATGCCCTCTCTCTACAACATCCTATCTCAGTCAAGAAAAAAGATATCACAGAACTGTGACTGCTCTGGGCCCCAGTCCTCCACAAAATGTGAGTTCATTCCTTAAGACTCTGTCTTCCACTATGGAATGTGTGGCAGCATTCAAGGTAGTCACATGTGTCTACCCAAGAAAGCTCTTGTTGGAAAATAGGTAATAGGAGCTTTGAGGCAGTAAAATATTTGGGCCAGGGAATCTCTGAGTGATGCCTATTCTTGTCCCTCATGCATTCATTCAACTCCGTGTATTACATAGTCCCCCTGTGACTGTGCTTGGTGAAGGAGAGAATGTAAAAGTTTATCCTGCATTTACAACTTTTAAGGAAACTGTGGTTTAGAGGGAAGTTTGATAACTGCTATAGGAAATACAAAAACTCTTCAGGGAGAATTCAAAGATGAGCAAGAAATACAAAAACTCTTCAGGGAGAATTCAAAGATGAGCAAGTAAGAGATGGTCCAGGATGGGGTGAGTTGGGGTTGGGAGGGTCCACTGATGTGGTGTTTACCAACAGATGGGCAGGTTAGTCTGCCCCACACCACTGACCTCGCCTGATTTACTGGAGATGAAAGGTCACTCAGGTTCAAGCTAGTAGCCTTCTTTCGGTCACAGGATCGTTTCTTCTCAGGCAGAGAATCAAATAAAGGTTGGGATAAAATTCCCAACCTCTCAGAAGCAATAAAATTCCCCTAAGCTGAGCATCCTGGAAGTTTGTGAATATATCTGATAGCTGGGAAGATGGAGAATTCAAAAGAACAGAAAGAAATATCAGCTAAGCCTTTTGACAACATGGAAAGGGCATAATGATTTAAGAATTATGATATATAAGGTGAATATCATATACAATATGTAGATAGGTAAATAGTTTTAAATATATTGTATTTATGTATACATAGAGAAATGGATAACATCATTCATTCAGTAATACTTTCTAAATATTTATATAAGAGCACCACATAATTTGTTTCATTTAATTTTGATCTTTGCCCCTTTAACTTTGGTATACACTTCCCAAGTTATGGTTGAGGCAACTGAGTCCCCAAAATGTTGGAAAAATTTTCCAAAGTCATGCTTATCACGGAATAAAGTCAGAAATCAAATAGTGATCTACTAAGCCTAGTGTACAGAACAAGGCTAGAGTAAGAGTTGGGGATGTATGTGATATATTAAAGAAGATTAAGGGGAAAAAAGGAAGCTTAAGGACAGTAGGTCACATTTCTATTTTAATTGTAGCAATCTTTAATTAGCAATACTGTCCACAGAAAAATTTAAAATCTAGAGAACAATGTAAGTAATTGTGATTACAGAAAATCTCATTTCATTTCTGGGATATTATAATTGCATAGGGAAGGTAGCTTCATACATTTGGCAACCTTATACTGTACACAGATGTGGCCAAAGAAAACATAATTCACTTTTATGAGCAACTGCGCCTGACCAAGATGAATAAATGCAATGAGAAGCAGTGAAAGACTGAGGAGGCAGCTATCCCTCAATCTGCAAGGTGCCTGGAACACTTGTTGTCAAAATCCAGTCCTCATAGCTCCACCATCCTGACCTTTAGCCTTCCTACTCTAAATGCCCTTCATGGAGATTTCTCTTCAAGTGTTCATGTTTAAAGTCTTTAGTTTGTCTTGCATCAATGAAGAAGCTGGGGAAAGACTTGGGTGAGGTGGGTCAGAAGGGCCAACCTGAAACCATCAATATTGCCTCTATTGAATTATCTGATTCTCCTTGGAAACCTAGGGATAAGCTGTGTAGGAGGAGCTATTTAGGGGAAGTGCTCAATCTTCCAATGAGCTTGGATAACTGCCCTGCATTTACCCCCTAGCCATCCCTCCTGTGACACCTGAAATGCACTTAGTCATCATGACGTTGGCCCACTTTTAAGATGTTACAGGAAATAGCTTTAATAAGCCATTTTTAGATTTCCCATAAACATAATGTTAAAGAAAATATTAAGGATATTACAGAGTCTTTATTATGGCCCCAAGAGAAAGTTATCCCAGGACTCTGTACTAAGAAGAGTTCCATTTCTATGAAATATCATAAGCAATTGGTGTTTTTGTATCTTTTGGACACTGAGGTTCAAAGCCATATTTGTTGCCCATCTCTAGACATGGAACATAATCTCATAACAGGTATATGGTAATAAATAACATAATAATGGTATTATTTTGTCTTTATTCACAACTTTGACTTTATCTGATTTTCCTCTACCCTTATTCTACAAAATTTCCATGTTTTAAAAAGCCATATTATAACTGTCACAGCCAAGAGGGGCCTAAGGAGACATGATGACTAAACGCTATGTCATATCCATTGGATGGCATCCTGGAATAAGAAAAAAAAAAAAAGAAAAGAAAAAAAGGACATTGGATAAAAAGTAAGAAATTCAAAATAAAATATGGACTTTAGTTAATAATAATGTGTCAATATTATTTTGTTAATTATAACAAATATAGCATACTAATGTAGCATGTTAATACTACAGGATTGTAGGATATATAGAATCTTTGTCCTTTCCTCAGTTTTTCTGTAAATTTAGAACTATTGTTAAAAAAAAAAAAAAAGCGTATTCATGTCAGTCAAGGTTACATATAAAGCACCTCATTTTATACCATAACTAACTTCCTAGAATATTTATTTTGCATTAATTTAACAAAAAGTCATATGTTGGAAGTTTTATAGATTGCCTTAAATAGTTACTGGAAAAAGGCTAGGTGCTAATGCATAAAAACATGCAGATATGTATACATAACTCTTTAATTAAATATTCTAGCCTATGCCCAATTTTTCAAAATGTCTTCAGTCTATATGGGCTGTTCCAAATAACTAGAATACTTCTAAACAGGTCCTACATCCTATATCCTGATTCATTTATTTATTTTTGTGTGTGTGTGATGAGAACTCGTGAGATCTACTGCCTTAGCAACTTTCAAATATTTAACAAAGTATTAACTATGGTCACCATGCTATACATTACACTCTCATGATTTATTTATTTTATAACTGAAAGTTTGTATCTTTTTTGTTTGCATTTGTTTGTACTTTTTTATCCATGTCACTTTTAAAAAAAATGATTATACATAGATATAGCCTTAAAAACACAATTTAGCTTTTGTTCATATGTTTTCTTTTCAACAAATGCCATTCTAATATCTATGTGACCGTACCCCTAACTTGTTCACATCACTGTAGAGTCTAAAACTTATGCTCTCATGACTTAAGCTTATCTATAAAGTGAAAAAGTCACTAATGGTTTTAAGGACTCAAAGGCCAGGACTGATTTCCTTTATTGTGTAAAGGTTTTAAAATGAGGAAGCCTAAGTTTTATAATAAGAATTTTTAAAACAAAAATAATTTTAATTCCAAGAAAATGTAATCTGATAACACAGTAAAGAAATCACAGAAGTTTAAGTTTTTAAAAATTATAAAGCTGGGAAAATATTCCACCTCAGTGATAATAAAATACAAATTAATATGACACTAGTTTTCACATATTATTCTAGGAATTTTAAAAAGCATAATTCCTGTAAATAGTGTGCAAGGGAACTTTGAACAATCCTGTAGAGAGGCTGGAGTAGAGAATGAGGGGTTCTTAGCCATTTGCTACATGACAAGGTCTTCTTACTTTCTGAACATATAGACTTGTGAAAGTGTCACTAAAAGAACATAGTTAAGCATAGCTGAGAACATTTTATTCCTAGGAGATGATGTAAATTAATTTCTTAAAAAGGGGGAAATAATAAGCCTAAAATCTTCAAAGACCTTTGTACTATGCCATAGGAATTTCTGCACACTTGGGTTTTCTTGTAAGAACTGTATGTGTTCTGAAGCAGTAATGTTGACCTATCATGTCCCACATGAGAAAGGAAATTCTAAAACTGCTCTTGAGTGTCAATTATTGTAGGTTAAACATGAAAGGTGGAAACCTTAAGTAGAGAGTGGTTTGCTATGTCCGATGAGAAATAAATCCCTTTGTTTTTGTCTTTCCTAAAATGGGAATAAGTTCCATTTCCAAAGCCTCTAAATAAAGAAGTCTTTACTAGCAGAAGCATGAAAAGTCAGTACTGTAGTACCTAATTATTATTTAATCTTACCATAAAAGAAAGGCATTTTTGTTGATAAGCCCTTTTGGCTGATGTCTCTCAGCCTTGGAGTTCTGAAACTTTCATTTACTGACTTAATAAAAATTTCCTACAATTCATTTAGCCCCGATAAAGAAGGGAATTTCTTTTTATCTTTGGCAAAAAATTTCCATGCATTTTGACAAAGTAATTTTGCCAATTAAAGGTTTGAGTTCAAGACCAAAAACTCAAAACATATATGCACATGTACCTTGAATAAATAGCTCCAGTGTGAATTCTGATTTCATACTTTCATAGATTGTATTACTACCCATAAACATTAGATACCTTAGGATGGATTATGTGTCTTCTCTCCATTGATATTTGGCTGAGCCATAGGACTGGCTTACTGAGGCAAGGAGGTAGGCATATTAAATATGCAGAGATAAAAATGAAATTAACTCTCATTTCCAACTCTTAAAAAATAACTGAGAAGATGTTTATGCTACAAAGAACAAATGAAAACTCAGTTTCATGGCAATGACCAAATCAAAATTCTTATTTTTGTGATAAAGTCTCTGAAGTAATTAACCTGGCACCCATAAATCTTTTAAATCAAGACAACTGCTAAGAGAGAAGAGACTAAGACTCTAGTTAGGCTCTAGCTCTAAGATACAGCAAGAGTCCTGGAGAATGTTTGACATCTTGATGCATATATGTGGGAGAAAGATGAAAATCATTTATACTGGGCAAATTTTAAGAGCTGGACAAAAAATATCTGTAAGAATACATACAATGTATTTTATGTGGCTTTACAGAAAGTTGAAGTGTCCAAGAAATTAGTTCTTTGTTTCTCTGTGGTAAAAGCATAGTGTTTGGGGTGTAGAAGAACAATCCCAGCAATGGAAAACTAAAAAACAAGGATTAGGGAAATGGAAGGTCTTCCTGCATACAGATATCATTCTGGTCAACATGAGGCACATGTACTCAATGGTCTAGATTGTGTTTCATAGAAACACAGTGAAATTGAGTGTTTAAATATGTTCCTAAAGAGCTATATCCTTTTCTCATCGCAGCTGTTAATAGATGTAGTTCTGCTACAAAAGAGCTACAGAAATTACTATCAGAAAGGACTTAGAGAAGCTAATCCCTCACTCTGTCTAAACATTTACTGTGGCGGACCTGTTAGTCCATATAGATGCCCACATCTTAAAGCCTGGAAACTGTGGATAAGTTAGAATATATGGCAAAAAGGACTTTGCAGATGTGATTCAATTTCCATTGAGATGGGAAGATTATCTTTGGTTATCTGGATGGGACTAATTTAATCAGAAGTCTTTAAAAAATAGAGAATCTTCCCTAGCTTTGGTCAGAGAGATATGTGACTATAGAAATAGGGTCCGAGAGATGCAACGGTGTTGCTGGCTTTGAATAAGGAGGGAGGGAGCCACTAACCAAAGAATGTGGGTGGTCTCTAGAAATTAGAAAGAAAGCAAGACATAGCCTCTTCCTTAGAATCTTCCTAAAGTTAATGCATTTCTGCTGACATCTGATGATTTTCGCCCAATGAGACCCTTGTTTGAGTTCCAGCCTATGGAACTGTACAATAATAAATTTAGGTTGTTTTAAGGCACTGACTTTATGGTAATTTGTTATGGCAGCAATAGAAAATTAATATAGTAATTGCCCAATCTGGACACAGAGAAACATAGTATATAGTCATGATTTGTTGATTTTGGAATGCTAATGCTTTAAACAGCCCACCAATAAATAAAACAAATGGAAGAAACTGATTCAACATTAGAAATTACTAAATTCTCATTAGCTATTGCAGCTGCCACAGTCACAGCCAAAACCTTGGCAAGCTCTCAACTTGAACAGTGATAGATGATTACAAATTTTAAAAATTAAAAAAAAAAAGAGCTAAAAGGCTTGTAAATTTTAAGTATGGATTTCTTTCTAGCCTTAACGCAAGTGCTTGGCTTTATTTCAGAGATTCTGATTTAATTGGTATGGTGTGAGACCCAACTTGGTACCATGAAATACCTTTTTCTTTTTTCCAAACAAAACTTGCTTTGTCTTATTAAGTCACTTCTGTTAACATAAATTGGAGTGCCTTTTCAACGGCTTTCATGATGACTTTAACAAGCCAGAATTGAGAATCACTACTCTAAGGGACAAGATTCTTCTTCATATCATCTTAGGGTCTGGGCTATTAACTTAGCCACATGGATTAGATAATAGTATTCAGTTGATTACAGTATTAGACCAGAACTATTTGAGGTAAATCCCTATGTATTCAATTTATTGATATTTCTAGCAAATTTTAATACTAGTCTCATGTAGTACCCATGAATGCCCATCAAACTTCTATAAGGATTTGTGGTCACGACCTCCAGAGAAAGGTCAATTAGTAAATAAATAGAGTGGCCATATAGAATTATGACAGGACATTGACATAGGCACAGGTGATTATGATAGCAATTTTAACACTATTTCACACAAATCTTTGGTGTGAGGTTTGAAAAGCAGCTCCTGGATATGAAGTATAATACCCAAGTGTACTACAGAGGCCTAGAAACAGGACCTAGAATAAATGTAACTGGTAGGCTGATCACATAGGGCCATGCCACCCTACTCATCAGAGCACAAATATATACTATAACTTGGGGTATGAGGTTAGTAAAAACAAAACAAAACAAAACAAAAAGCAGGCACCAGAGAATTCATCTCCAGAGAACACACTGAGGAAGTTTTTCAGAGACATAGTAACCTACATTTCACAGCATCTAAAAAAGAATCAGGTTTAGTAGCTATTATGACCCAAAACTTGGTTCACTTTAACTATTACCTCCATATAGCAGAAATTCATGAAGAAGTTCGAAAGTCATACTGATTAGTAAATTCTAACAAACCACTTATCTTTTGTGTTTGATTCCTTTACGATGCAGTTTTCCCAATTATATATCTCCATAACGAAGAGGACCAAAAAATAAATAAAGAAGTTAAGCATACACCTCCCACAAGATCCAGGCACTCCACAGCTAAGACTTGCCCTAAAATGAAAGAAAGCATATGTCTGTACAAAGATTGTACATGGATGTTCTTAGCTTGGTTTGTAATAACCCAATATTGGGAACAACCCAAATGCCCATTACCAGGTAAATGGATAAACAAATTGTGTTATGCCTAGATAATGGGATACCACTCAGCAATTTTAAAAAATGAACTGTTGATACATGCAATACAATGATGAATCTCAACATAACTGAGCTGAATGAAAGAATGGAGACAGAAAAGAGTGCACAATATACAATTTCATTCATACTAAAGAGTAGGGGGTCCCTGGGTGGCTCAATTGGTTAAGCCAGGATTCTTGATCTCAACAAAGGGCATGGTCTCAGGGGTGTGGGATCAAGCCCCAAGTCAGGCTCTGGGCTCAGCACAGAGTTTGCTTGTCCCTCTTTCTCCGCTCTCTCTTTCTCTGTCCCTCAAATAAATAAAGAAAATCCTTTAGAAAAACAGGAGTAGAAACTGCAAATAAACTATTGTGACAGAAAATTGTATGTGAATAGGAGAGAGAAGAGGTTTGGGGAATGGTGAGAGGGAAGAGTTTTCAGTAAGACACAAAGGAATTTTGGGAGTGATATAGTCTTTATCTTGACTGTGGTGATGACTTCATGGGCATACACAAGTCAAAATTTATCAAATTATTCATTTTAAATACATGCAGTTTTCCATATGTCAATTATACCTCAATAAAAATATAAAAATACAGGAAAAAGACTAACTTGGCTATACCCCAAGTATGTTTAATCTACCATCATGAAAAGACTGTAACTTCTTTTGTTTGTATGGTTCTTATGGTTGCTGAAATTATGACTTTACTTTATGTGAGTTTTCCCAGGAGCAAACACGCATAAGAAATGAAATGCAAAACTGTTTTACTGGTGAGAAGCATTACAACATATATGATATAGAGTAACCCATATGTAACCATTTGGGAATATCTAAACATATACTAGCACTTTACATCAAGGTGAGCTCTTTATTAAGATTTTAATCATTAAAAATACCCATTTTCAAATTTATTCAGAAGTTAGGCTGGACCACAGGAGGATGCATTCAACTTTGGAAATATATGAATTGTTTAATAGGGAGAAATTGATCTAATTGAAGGATTTATTAATAAATTAAACTAAATTCTAGTAATAACAGCTATATAAACCTTAGGCCATTCTCTAGGTAACTAGTTTACATAGAGAAAAATTCACTAGCATATCCAATATTACATAATTGTAAATTAGATGTTTCTATTAAAAGATTAAATAGTAACTGATCACTGTTAACAATAAGTGTTGGAGGTCTCAAAAAATTTCCATTTTTATACCTTAAAGTCCATATCTGCTTGATGCTAAAAATTATTCAAACCTTTTAGGAGGGTTTGAATCAAGATGAATATAAAGTAAAAGTGTGAAAAACTTATGTCTCTCCATCAATCTTTATGTCTTTTGAATGATAGAACACTTTTCTATAAATCCATTCAATTATTAAAATGACATGGAAGAAGAAACTATACTGAACTTTAGTAGGTGAGTAAAGACATACCTGGCCTTTGTAAGAATGAGTCTGCCCTATTTGCGTGGGAAGCTTTGTGGGAATCACCAAGCAAAGGGAAAACTTTGGCTCATAACATATTTCATCTGTTATAGTTTGGATATTCAATAAGCTGATCATGCTGGAAACACTAGCTTGTGAATTAGACCCAAATAACCATAGAAACAAACTTTCATTTATGGTATTAGAAAATTAGAAAGTAGGGGCACCTGGGTGGCTCAGTCAGCTAAGCATCCACTCTTAAAAAAAATTAGAATGCAGTACTGTACAATAAAATTCTCTATAATAGAATTTTTCTGCACCTGTGCTATGCAAGATGTAGTTACTAGCCACTTACAGCTGTTGACAAATGAAATATGGCTAGTGAGACTGAGAAAATAAGTGTTTAATTTCATTTCCTTTTAATTAATGTACTTTAAATATAAAAAATATACATGGTTAGTGACTACCACAGTGACAGGTCATGTCAAAAGCATTAAAAGTTAAGCAGACCAAGACTATCCTTATAGTATATTATTTTCAGAGCTTCATCTATGTGTGATAATTAATGAGGTATTCTGAGAAATTATGATATCCAGAAGTGATACAAGGTCAGTTCACTTTCATTCATTCAACCAAAACATGCTACGACTGAATGTTTGTGTTCCCTCCAAATTCATATCTTTGAACTCTGATCCCCAATGTGATGATGATATTTGGAGATAGGGTTTGGAAAGTAATCAGATGTTGAGGGTGGAGCTTTCATGATGGAATTAGTGCCTTTAGGAGCGCTTGCTTCTTTTCTTCTTTTCTCTTTTCCCTTCTTTTCTCCATCATGTGAGAAAAGGTTCATAGGAGAAGGCTCTCACTAGAACCCTACCATGCAGGCACCCTGAATTTAGATGTTTTAGCCTCTAGAACTGTGAAAAATAAATATTTGTTGTTTAAGCCACTCAGTCTATGGTAATTTGTTATGGCATCCCAAACTGACCAAAGCAACATCCAAAGCTATTGAAACATATTTCCATTAAGCAAGTCCTACCAGGACTGTGTGAGAACCTATGATTGTTTTGTTTTGAGGATGTTTGTTTGGCTCAGCTATACTGCACCCCATTTGTTAGCACTTCCAGAATTCTAAAGTAGAATAGTTTTACTGCCTTGGATCAAGGGGTTTTAAATCTCCTTGACTGAAGAATCTTTAAAAATGTTTGGCTTTGTTCAAGAGACAAAGGGAACAATATCGTATCATTCCTCCTGAAGGGAGAAAAGAGTGAGAATTCTAGCACTGGGTTGAGAAATTATGTTCCCTAAATTAAATCAATTATTGTTCCATGTGTGATCATGGATTGTAGGGCTATAGAGACCCTTTAGTCAGTTATCAATTACCACAATAATGCGGTATAACAAACCACCCCAAAGTTTAGTGGCTTAAAACAACAAGTATTTATTTAGTTCACGAATCTGGGAGCCAACTAGGTAGGAAGTTCTGCTGCTTTGGGTTGGACATGACTCAACTCAGCTAAGCTCACTCATGTGTCAAGTGTCAGCTAGTATATTGGCCCAAGACTGATTTATCCAATATTACCACAACTAAGAGGTCATCCTATTTCTGCTCCAGGTTCTCTCTCATATTCTAGAAGGCTTATTCAGGCTTATATATCTAGCTGAGGAAGGATATCCTTTCCCCATACACAGGTACTATTGCTCCAGCTTGGAGACCACCATTCACAATTTTTAGATTGTTACTAATTTTCATAATATATTTGCCTCATTATTAAGTTTCATTGGAAGATATTCCCTTCAAGAAATGGTATGGGAAAGTTGAAGAGCCACACACAAAAGAAAAAAATTAGACCACTTATTTACACTATACATTTAAAAAAAAAAAACTCGAAATGGATTAAAGACTTGAACATAAGACCTGAAACCATAAAATTCCTAAAAGAAAGTCTTGGCAATGTTTTTTTGGATTTTGAAATCAAAAGCAAAAATAAATAAGAGGGACTACATTAAATTAAAAAGCTTCTGCACAGCAAAGGAAACTATCAACAAAATGAAAAGTCAATATACTGAATAAGAGAAAATATTTACAAGTTTTAGCTGATAAGAGGTTAATATCCAAGATATATAAAGAACTCACACAACTCAATAACATAAGAAAAAAATGGTGAAAAAAAAAAGGGCAGGGGATCTGAATAGACATTTTTCCCAAAAAGACATATAAATGGCTAACAAAGTACATGAAAAGATGTTCAATATCACTCATCAGGGAAATACAAATCAAAATTGCAATGAGATATCACCTCATGTCTGTTCGAATGTCTATCCTCAAAAAACAAAATATAAGTGTTGCTGAGGATGTGGAAAAAAGGGGACCCTTGTACACTGTTGATGGGAATAGATGGGAATAGTATGGAGGTTTTTTCCAAGAAATTAACAATACAACTATCATATGATACAACAATTCCACTTCTGAGTATTTATCCTGAGGAAACAAAAACACTAACTTGAAAAAATATATGCATTCTAATGTTCATCGCAGCTACTTACAATAGCCAGGACATGGGAGCAACCTAAGTGTCCCTCAGTGGATAAATGGGTAAAGAAAAAATATGAGAGACCTGGATGGCTCAGTCACTTGAGCATTCAGCTCTCGGCTTCAGCTCAGGTCATGATCTTGGGGGTCATGGGATTGAGCCCTACATGAGGCTGTATACTCAGTGCAGAGTCTACTGGAGATACTCTCTTCCTCCCTCTTCGCACACCCCATATTCACTTGCTCTCTCTTAAATAAATAAAATATATAAAAAATATGTAAATATATAATAAATTATTTATATAAAATATAGTTTATATTATATATCATATATAATTTATATAATATACAATAAATAAATATATTTTATAAATATATTATATATATTTATTATATATCATTTATAAATATATATTTTATGTTATATATATCATGTATACAACATAGGAGAACCTAAATGTATAAAGAAATATTAACAGATCTAAAAAGAGAAGGGCGCCTGGGTGGCACAGTCCTTTTTAAGCATCTGCCATCAGCTCAAGTCATGGTCTCAAGGTCCTGGGATGAGGTGAGCCCTGCTGCCTGAGGCTCCCTGATCAGAGAAGAGACTCCTTCTCCTCCCTCTGCCCCTCCCTCTTGCTCATGCTCTTTCTCTTTTTCAAATAAATAAATAAAATCTCTTTAAAAAAAAGTTAGGCTTTGATGTTTCAGTCAGTACCATCTCCAATCCCTTGATATACCCAACTAATTAAGCAGTTATGTAGACTTTATGTGAAATACTTTTTAATTATCCACATGATTCTCAAATTATTCAGCCTAGGCTCAGAAATCTTAATATTTAAACTGACAATCTAGTGTATGTAAACTCTCTATTTAAATACTGACGTCTGAGATTAAGCCCAATAAGGTTTCTGTGGAAACTAACCGCAGTCTCAAAACTTTCCAAAACACCAAAATGATCCAATTACAATGGGTAAAAGTAGTGATGGAAAGAGCAGCTATCAATAGTATGGAAGGGTTTGTTCAACTTCCTCACATTAATTTTCATAAATGTGTCTGCATATTCGTTAGAAGACTGTGAAATTTATTTGCTATTCAAGGATCTCTACTAGTTAAAAATGATACATAAATGAAGGTTTAGTCATTCTTCAATAACACTGAAGCCAATTTCATAGAAATGCAGACATTAAAACTGAAGAGAAAGGTAAATTTACATGAATGTATACACACATAAATAACATAAACATTGCTGAAGATAAAGAGAAAATTCTAGGATTCCTGCAGCAGAAAAGATAAAATTCTAGGATTCCTGAAGCAGAAAAGATTAATAAAGTTCATGAAGTAGTTCCAAATAGAAAAGTTAAATAAGCCTTTGGTATTCCTTAGAACTAAGAACAAAGGAAAATATTTGCTAATCTTGACTCCAGAATGAAATGCAAACATAAACATGTTTATTAAAGGTTGTAATCACATAAGAAGCTCTTAAAAATAGCTCTGAGAATCAAGCATAATATAAGAACAATTCATGAATGTGCTTTTTTTTTCTACTATGAATGTTAACCAAGTTCAGATTTTAACCTTGACATTGGCATGCACTGTGACAACTGGAAACCCAAAATGATTTTCAAAACCGACATGGCTACAGGATTCTAAATTTGTTTTGAAAGCTTAGGTCACAAGATATTTTCTTGGAAATCCTTGCAAAAAGGCATCTAAGTATATTTAATAAGTAGTATTCTAAATTTTATTAATAAAACACAATGACCAAGTGACATTTATAGCTGCATCACTAATTAATAGACATCTCAAAATTAACCCATCTGAAATCTAGCTCCTGATCCTTTCTGCTTTTCCTGGAGTCTTTCCCAGTTCAGTCAATGGTGACACCATCTTTAATGCCTGTCCATCATGCTGTGTTATCAACCCAGTATAGACAACTGGCTTTGAATGACACTGTAGTAGACCAAATGTGCATTAAGCAATACTGAAAAAGGACAGTGGACAGCAATGTCTCTATGCAGTACTGATAATACTCATAAAAATTAACTATTTAAGAAGTCTGTTAAGAAGTACAGTAGTTCCTGGGAAGGCAGAAAAGGACATCCAATGGAGTTCACCAAACCCTGAAAGACTTGGAACAATGTGCTGTACTTTCCTGTCATGCCTTCAGTGAGCAGAGCATGGGAATTATCTGTCTACCAGGAAATGTCACTCCTATTTACAGATGAGAGTGCAGAGTTTCTAGCCACGTATGTCTACATACACCCATGTTAGTAGTGTGGCCCTGGATAATATTATCTCATCTTCTCCAGACATATATTGACATGAGTTATAAAGAAGAAAAAGGTATCAAACCAATGCTGCTTCCTTATGTCTGTGGCTAACATTTCCTAAGCAGGCTTGCAATAAAATCTCTTCCATCTGGCCTGAATACTAGATACCTGAATTCTCAGTTTGCTTTTCTTTGACCTACATTATTTCTTCTCACAACTTGCTCCACCAGAGACCAAAGCAGTTTTTCCAGAATATAGAAACATGAATCCTTGGGGTAATACGTACACTCTCCTTATTCTAGCTATCTTATAAATTAAGATGGTAACTTAGTCTTTGGAACTCCAGCCTTGACACCTTCCACTCTTATTCAACAAGTTGCAATGGGGCTAGAGTTGTAACTTCTGAGTTGTTATTTTGTGAATGTGAATTACCTGTGCAGATTCTTTTAAAGTTGGGATTTTCCAGAAGATGTCCTGGTAGGCGGCACTGGAACCGATGTTGCCAGAACTCAGGAAACCAGGGATTCCTCGTATTAGTGTCCAGCCTCAGCTTCAGGAAATAATCATCAAATGACCGGACCTCCGGAGATTGCAGCTTTATTGTGATTCCCCCGTTGGCTTCCACCTCATAACCTTCAATGACTTCATCTCTGTCTGCCCATCCATCACTAAAAAAAGTTCAGGGATTGGGGTGGGGAGAGAGAAAGACAAAGGTTTCACAAATACATCTCAGCATTATGCATAAATGAAGCATTCAGCAAGGCTGAAAGTCTATTTTAAATCAGAACTGCTGGTTTATCAATGACTTTTTTGGTGGGGAGTAGTAAATTCTGAAATCATAAAGTCCTGTCTGTTTTTCACAATAGTGAAAGTGATGATGAAGATCATGTTAGTAGCAATGACAAGAACTAATATTTATTGAGCATTTACGAGGCATCAGATTCTGTACTATTTACTTTTACTCAGTCAGATGTTCACCAACTAACTGAAGTCCCAGTGGATCCAGGATATGGATCCAGGCAGTCTGGCTCCCAAACTCTGTGTTCTTTAGGCCACAAAACCCATCAGCTACTGTCCAAATCAGAATAAAATAAAACCCATGCACTCAGGGCTTCACAATAAGAGCTCAGCAAGATTTCAAGGCTGCACCAAGATCATTATATGAGCTACATTTAAGGAGTAGAAATTGATTTACCTCAGAAGCATGACAACCACAGATTTTGCTCCTGGACATTGTTCAAAATTGCATTGCCTAGAAGTGATCAGATGCTTCCCCCTCAGTGTTATTTCAAAATAACAGCATTAAAAGAAAACAATCCCACTACCCAAAACAAAAATAATCCTGCTCACTAAAAGGAAGTTAACTGGTGTTTTATTCAGTGAGTTTTTAATTTGGTCACCTTCTAGAACATAACATATTGTTCATGAGTGATGTAGTTCCAATTTAATTCAAGTATACATATGAGCAGAGCCAAACCTCTTGTGAGTGTCTGTGATCTCTTCCCAAGCAGATGCCAAAGAAAAACTGCAGTGGATAAAGTTAAACAGGCAAAAAAGACTTTATTCAAGATTATTCCAATAGGCCAGAGGCACTGAACTCCACTCTGCTGAAACAAAAGTTGGGGAGATTTAAGTGCTGATATGAGCTAGTGAGCAAGTGCTAGAGGACACTGAGGGGAGCTTGGTCAGTGTGGTTAGACCTCTATGTTTAATAATTGTCATTTATCTAAGTTAGGTTCCTACCTTCCCACAGAAACTGGGAGACAGGGGTTTGCTATCATTCTTGATGTCTACATTTCAAAGGGATGGCGTCCAGGTCCCTGAGAAAGGAATTTCTCTGCTGTAAAACTGGCAAGAGGCTAAGTGAAATTTTAGACCTCCAAAGGAAAAAGAAAGAATTTATAACATTTTTTTTGAATTAAAAGCTCTAAGAAGAGGGAAGTCAAAGGGCCCATAGTCAGGAAGATACTTGTCTAAAGTTGAGTCAAACTGAAGAGAGTATTAAGATTGTTTTGGTCAAGAGTTAGATTTATTTATACCCACAGAGTCATACCCTGTAGTTTCTGGAACATAACTCTGCCAGAGAAAGTGTTTTATCACTTGCTTCTCACAGAGCAGGGACCTGGGCCAAATATATATGACTGACCACAGTTAACTCCTTGTTACCTGAGATCAGTTGGGGTAAATATGTCCTCTGCTTAGTTGAGTTAACTGATCCAGTTCTGTTCCAGAATCTTCCCAGTGAATCACACAAGAGCTGTCTTTTCAATAGACCAAAGGTTGTAGAAGGTACAGCTAACTTAACATAATCCAGAACTAAAGGGACCTTAAGGCCTTGTGTGGTCTAGCCAGCCAGATCAGAGAATGTCTATACCTTCCTAATCCATTGGAATAGAGATTTTACAACTTGCACAGATCTTTCCTAAGCCTCCCATTTCCTTCCTTTGTCCTTCCTTCCTTCCTTCCTTCCCTCCTTCCTTCCTTCCTTCCCTCCTTCCTTCCTTCCTTCCTTCCTTCCTTCCTTCCTTCCTTCCTTCCTTCCTTCCTTCATCTTTCCTCCTTTTCACTTACCTAGATGTTCTGTTATGCTGAAGATTCAATTGAGAATGAGACACACTATCCTCTGCCCTTAGTGTTAAAGACTTGTGGGGAAAATAGAGACTAAACAAGAATTACAAACAGTGTAAAAGTAAAGAAGGAAAAGTGACCAGTACTATGGGGAGGAGGGGCTTGGGATCTTAATTTAGGTGTGTATGTATGTATGTATATAAGTGTGGGTAGGGAGAAAGTAATTAAGCATGACTATCCTAAGAAAGTTATGTCTGAGCTGAGACCTAAAGCACGTGTGGGCATTAGTCAGTTGAAGAGATGGGGAGGGTCTGATATAAAAGATTTCTGTTAGGTTATTTAATATACAGGAAAGAGTATGGTCCATTCAAAGAATTTGGAGAGTCAGTATAGTGGGAGCATAGAAGGAAATATAGCAGGAGACAGAAGTGTGGGGATAAATCTCAGTTTAGTAACTGTTAGCCAAAGGACTGCAGGAAGTCCTCAGTGTTGTAAACCCATTACATAATAAGGCCACGGAGATCTGCCCCCTGGTGGTTAATGACCTGACTCTAACAAGTCCCACTCTACTCATCACTGGATATGATGGCCAGTCAAACTGATTTATAAAAAGAAGACAACCTCATTTATCTCCTACATGCTCAGTCTACTTAGAAAAGCTTGAACTAGTTTAACTATTTAGATTTATTCACATTATATCATAACTACATTCATAGCAATTTGAAGACCTGAACTATACGGTCAAGGATAAAAATAAAACCAGTTAGGCTTTCAAGAAATTCTGCTTATGACTATACATTTAAAATCAAAATGACTTATAATTTGAAGAAAAAAAATTCCTTTTTGATGTAAAATTAAACTTGAAGTGTGTTTCTCTCCCAAGATTTAATATTATGCGAAACTTTTCTGTGTGTGAATATATTGTCTGAATAAGAACAAATTTTTAAGTGTATGCAATGAGCCTTCTATACTGTTTATTTGCATTTCTTTTTTTTTAAAATCATTCCCAGATTATAGAAGCAAGTATCATGTATCAGCACTAGAAGCAGAGTAAGTGCGACCTACTGTCCTTTTGCCCTCCAACACAGAGGAGCACTTCATGGGAGTAAACTTGAATATAGACCATTTGAAGTCATATGGTTTAGTGGAGCACAGCCTTACATCTCCTTTGCCATTAGTTAAAGCCCTTACCCCTCACCATAGATGATTTCATTCCAGAAATTAGAGTGTTAAATACAAGAAGTCATGAAATCAAGGAAAACCAGGATGTGACAGGAAAAAATATTCAACTAGGATTGGTTGGTGAATACTTTTGAAGTGTTAATTGCCTGACTTTTGTATGAGATCTCAAATCTATCACAGGTAAGGTGTTTGGGAATGCTAAGAAAAAGTTGCTGAAAGACATCCATAAAACAATCCTTGGTTTTTATATATTTAATCATTCTGTCTACAGACCACTTGCCAAATGTATTTACAGAGAATTTTAAAGGATTTTTACTGTTCAGTTGTGTTGGATTTTTTTTTTAATAAAGATATTGTTTTGGTGAATTCTCTGTGAAGCACACTTGAAAACAGGGAGGCATCAGTTCTCCTCATACCTGGTTTAGGAATTAACTTTTGTTATTGTTGTTGATAGTGGTAGTGATAGTGTGGACTATGCCACCAGAGATGACCTGCAGGTTCCTACTCACCCCAGGTGTCTGCAGTGAATCCTGCTATGCTGGGCGCTGACACAGCCTCCAGCAGCTTCTGCTGCCCCAACTGCTCCCTAATGATAAGTTCCTTTTCCTATCTGGGGTCTGAAAATAAAACTTCAGAATGTGGATAAACAAGACGAACATCTAACAGACAGCTACGTCTTTAAATATTCCTCACAAAGTACAAGAATCCTTGTTCCTTGTCCCCCTCAACATTTTTATACAGCAGTTCTTTCACAAGGCTATTCTCTTCCCAAAAATCATTGTTCTAGTGCCTGTGAAATTCCACAATCCCAACCTGAATAATAATAATAAGATTTCTTCCACTGAATAAATTCTGATGGAAACAATAGGAAAATATTGTTTCTAATTCTACCAATTATAACTGAACAGAAGCTGTCTGAGTGTCACTTCTGTATTATATAAATTAAAATCATTTAGTAAGCAGATTTATAGTGAAAAACAAATGCAACAGTATTCATTTAAAAAATTATTTAAACACATTTTAGAAAAACATATTTATATTCAATTAAAATAATTACAAACTAGGGAGTAAAGCAATCTGATTTGTGTTGACCATAAGTAACTGTGTGTACCTGATAATAAAGCTGTCATTCTTTAAAAATATTCCAGAGATTACCATATAGCCAAGAAAATGAGAAAAGGATAATAAAAAATATTTTCAAAAACGTTTGTAAACAAGCACAGAATTCTGTAAGGACAATGCTAACGACACTTATCAAGGTTGAAGAAATGAAACGTGATGCAATTTAAATCAAGTGATGTCAATTGTGGGAAATTTTAGGGTGGCAATGGTAGCTTTTTTCAATAAGAATTCAGACTGGCTTTATCCATTCAACATTGATTCACTAAGAATCCTGTACGAGTGAGGCATTTTGCTTACTGCTGCAGATGCATTGCTAAGCAGTACAGGCAAGGCCCCTGCTCTTCAGGCAATCACACTGGTGCAGAGTGCCAGCCACTGAATACACAATAGCCACAGGGAGTTGTACCAGCTGATAGGAAAGGAAGGTGGGCTATAGAAACACGGAGAAGGTGCAGAGTTCTGGCAAGGGAGGTTTTGCCCAGAAAGAAGTAACCTTTAAGATGAGGCTTAAAGGATGAGTTGAAGTTACACAGTAAAGAGGGAAGTAGAAGAAGGACCAGCTCAAGAGAGTACAAAGCATCAAACAGCAAGGTGTTCAGTTTGCTTAGAGTGTGCCAGGTAAAGAATGATAGGTCAAGCCAGTGAGATCTAGAACAACCTGAACATTCTTGTTAAAGGTTTTGGATTTCGTTTTTATGGTGGTGAGAAACCACCCAGATTTTAAACAGGGGTATGACATAAGTTTGTTTTTAAAAAGATCATTCTAGAAACTAGTTAGAGTGTAGGTACTTGTGAAGGTTCTTTGCCTCTAGAATTCTCAAAAACTCTGGAAACACAAACATAAACAGGAGCACACACAATACACAAATAAGCACAGGCTAATAACATTGTAATATGAAGGCACAGTGGAGGTGTTGATGGACCAGGAATTGGGGTAGTCATCACAATTAGTTTATATTTAATTTTTAAATTAGCTGCTATGAACCCACAACAAATGTAAAACTGACACAAAATGTAGGTATTTTTTTATCTAATTGTGTAGTATAGGCACTTAGAGGTCCTTCAGCTCACTGAAAAACAGGAGAGAGGATGAAGGAGTATCTTCACCTTTGGTTGTCCTGTACTGTTAGAATTAGAACTCAAACAGAAGCCTTACTTCCAGCCTTACGGTATTTCGGTAGAAAAGTGACTGAGGTGGAAGAGGGAAGGGGATAGTGTCAAAAGGTAAAACAGCAAGAATGAAGGGAACTATCAAGAAGTTGAAAATTCATGTAAAAGATCCAGGTCAGATCAATAATTCTTATTTTCCATCTTTTGCTCACCCCTTTCCTCCAACTCATCCCTCTCATTCTGAGCCTGAATCATTTGTCACCTGGAGACTCGTGACTATCCTCCTCTCCTAGCAGAAATGTAGGGCAAAGATGATAAACATGGCACACAACCATGCAAATGCGGAAGCCATGTCCTAAAACCTCCATACAAACCAATTTTTCATGTATCAAAGACAATTTTAAGCCAGTGTGAAAGAAGAGTGGGCCAATGAGGGAATTACTGTGGACAAAGTGGGTCTTTATCTTCCTTCAAATTCCACTACTAAGGTAGTGCCCCATTTTGTCTCTCCTTCAACTAATCCTGAGAGACAATATGAACTAGGAATTGGTTACTTAAACTTTCTAAGCCTCTGTTTCTCCACCTATTTATTGGGAGTGGAAATGGTGTCAACCTCTTAGATCATGTGAGAATTAAATTATATGATCCATGTGAAATACTTAGCACAAGATGAAATCTTACTAGATGTTAACAGTTCTTTATCACCAGTCTATTCATGATCCAAGCTATGTCTGAGCTATATCTACATAGGAGAAAGATTTCTCTGTGAAAGCACTACTCAAGGTGGTCCAAAGATTGGTATACATTCTTAAAACTGTTGCCAGTCTAAGACAGTAAGACAAAGACTGAGACTAAGCACTTAGAAAAATCTATAGCAGTTAGACATTGTTGCAAGATCTGAAAACATGATAGGTAGACTCAGGTCATTGCATAAGGTGTAAACACCTTATTTTACAATTTATATGGTAAACTGCGTGTAGCTCAAGCTGTATGCATACCATATGCAGTAGAACCATGTGACAGTGTGACAATTCAAGGTTGCTTTGCCAACTGTAACCCAAAAGTATACAAATATCCAGTATATATATTGCATTTATTTATAATATATACATTTATTTTTATAGATTTGTTTTTATAATCATTTTGAATTTTAGTCAAGCCTATTTTATAATCTATCTTGTAAGATTAATTTCTAAATTAGAGAAATAAAATTCTTATTATTTAACTCCAATTATATGCCACGCAAGCATCACTGAATATTTATTTATTTATTTATTTATTTATTTATTTATTTATTTTACAAGAAAAGGTATACAATCTGCTGAATGTGGTAACAGTAGTATTTGAATGTGGACAGTGGAAATGATTCCATAGAAACAAGGGCAAAAAGAGTTCTGACGAAATTTACCTGAAAATATGTTAGCTCATATACTGATTTTGATTTTTATTTCCAATTGATGGTGAGGTGCTAAAACCATAATGTATTATTTATGGAGTTGTTTTACCTAATGAATTTGTGAAATCATCAAAATTTACTAATCACGTATACATAAAACATTTAAAAATTCAATTTAAAACCAAATAATTTTTTGAAATAAAAAATATTAAATTAAAAAGCCAATAGAGGGGCAGCCCAGGTGGCTCAGCGATTTGGCGCCGCCTTCAGCCTAGGGCCTGATCCTGGAGACCCGGGATCGAGTCCCACATCAGGCTCCCTGTATGGAGCCAGCTTCTCCCTCTGCCTGTGTCTCTGCCTCTCTCTCTCTCTCTCTCTCTCTCTCTCTCATGAATAAGTAAATAAATAAATATTTTTTTAAAAAAGCCAATAGATGTATATGTTCAATATTTTACATAAAATATTAGTGTTTCATGGGTTTTTAGGAAGTGGCATTTGGGCTTGCTAAAACTAAAATACACATACAGTTGCTAAGACATTAGTGAATGACTGCATCAAAGATATTTGCTTAGAAATGTTTGCTGATTCTGGTAAAGAAAATAGCTTAAGTTTTACTTTCCGATGCATCATAGCTCAATGATTTCTGAAACTGTCTAATGATATGGAAAACCAATTCATTGAATAAATGAAGCTGGCAAAGCATTCTTTTATTGTAACTTGACAAATGTGCAGATAAATTCTTATGTAGCAGTTCTTTTAGTATGTGTGCAATTTGAAAATGAAGATTTAAAGGAAGAAAGCTCTGCTCTTATTTAAATTCTCTTTTAGCTTCAATGCTGAGAAGCACAACTAGCTCTAGATATGATAAAATTATGAAGAATTACTTTGTAAAAAACATGTGGTTGGCAGTTCGTGTTTTGCATTAGGGAAGGTTCTGATGCTGCAATTGCCAAAAGGCAAACATTTTGGAGTAGCTACCCAGTAGCTTATTAGACAATGTAACTCAATGCAATGCTTTCTTCATGGAGAGGGTCTTGATTTTTTTTTCTTCAATCGGCTGAAGTAAACAACAATTAATGACAGTACAAATTTCAAGTTATGTAAGAACAAATGCGCGGAGGTGGCTTTCACTGGTCCGTCAGAATGGATCATTACTATTTTTTCCAAATGCTGTGTTCTGTGACTTAACACTTAGACTGAAATTATTCATGATGGGGATACCTACTTCAAGAAAGTCAGTAAATGTTACAAATTAGGGCTTCTGATTTATGGGCTTTTTTCCCCACACAGACCATTGTGATAATATGGAACCTGGCCATAAACAGTTATTATTGGTATTGAGCGGCAAAGTTATGTCAAGACTGAACTATAGAACAAACTTGGTGTTTCTCAGGACAAGAAATCAGTTTCGTCTCAATATTTAAACATAATCAATAGAAAAGTCTGATTTGCTCTACTGACTGATATCTTTGCTATATTTAATGATCTTGTATTTCCCGATGAGCAGGAATTTTCCTTTTTGAAAGGAAAATTTTTTCCTTTTTGAAAATAGGAGCTAAAATCAAAGAGCAAAATTAAAAGAAACTTTGAAGAACAAGTTTTTTTTATAGATTGCTGTATAACAATTTTAATTTAAAAATAATTGTCAACAAGTAGAAAATGATCTCAGTATTATCATCTGCAAAGTGTTGTCAGCAAATACTTTATGAATTGAATTCCCTTGGTCTCCTTGGGCTGCCATAATAAAGGACAACAGACTAGTGGCTTAAACAACGAAACTTATATTCTCATAGTTCTAGAGAACTGAGGTCCAAAACTAAGGTTCTGATTCAGTTTCTAGTGAGAGTTCTCTTCCTTCCTTGCAAACTCTGTCCTCACATGGCCTTTCCTCAGTGCATATGTACACTGTGTGAGAAAGGCAGAACAAGCTCTCTGGTGGTTTTATTTATTTATTTATTTATTTATTTATTTATTTATTCTTATAAGGATACTAGTTCTATTAGATCAGGGTCTTACCCTCATGACCACATTTAACCTTAATTATCTTTCTAAAGGCCCTATCTCCCAATAGAGTCACGTTGGAAGTTAGAGCTTTAAGATGAATTTTGACGGGACAGGATTCAGTCCACAGCAGATGGAATTTTATTAAATTGGTCATTCATTTAAAAAAATCTTCATATAAGAAATTAGTGGATCCAGAATTTTTTATTTCATCAAAGGATAATTTAAATTGAACTAAAAGTTATGGGATAAATTATTGAAACTAGCTAGTGATTAAAGATTAAAGATGACTTTTGAAAATAGAGTATCACTCCCTTCACTTGGGATAAAAAACTTTAAATGAATACCCCAAACTCACTGAAATTGCTATAAAATGTTTCTTCCATTTCCATCAGCAGACCTCTGTGAGGCTGATTATTCTACTAGGAATGTTATGAAAATTAAATAAGGAGGAGTACATATTCACATATTATGCAAGTGTGATTGTTAACCTAAACCAGGTTAATTTAATAAACTCATTTATCATATTAAATTTTAAATATTTATATGCATGGTGTCTGTTCAAAGTATATATACAGGCATTTATTTAACATGGCAAACTTCTACTTCAGTTACGACTTTTTTTTTTAAGTAGGCTCTACACCTAGTATGGACCCCAACATGGGGCTTCAACTAATGACCTGAGATCAAGACCTGAGCTGAGATCAAGAGTTAGACAATCAACTGAGCCACCCAGGCACTCCTACTTAAAATTTTTTATTTACAATTACTGAACATCTAAAAGTTATGAGTATAATAGTAATTTTCTCTACTAATCAACTAGGCACACACTTTCAATGGACAATAAGTACTGTTTTGATAATTCTCTTTTGTTTTGCTTATTTTTATTATAGTTACTGAAATAAGATTTTATGTCTGTTAAATCTAATAATACAACTTTAGACTTGCATTCTGCATGTCTTTATGTTGTATTTGACTTCCTAGCAATTTTTCTTAATTGTATTTTACCAAAGTACAATTCTTAATTAGATTGGACTTGAAGAAGAACAACAACAACAACAACAAGGAGGAGGAGGAGGAGGAGGAGGAGAAGATAGAGACTTCGAGAAACACTGTTTAGAAGATGTTAAGGTAAAATTGTTAGAAGTTGTTAATGTAACATGCTAGTTCAACAGTGCAAAAAGGGTCACCTCAAAACTCCATCTTGATGATCTTGTCCACCACGTAGAGACTTTTCATTTTGTTGGGAAGGTTGTGATGGCTTCAAAAATTTTACAGATCTAAATTACCAATCTTTGCTCGTTTTAAATCCTTGGTTGTTTTGTTGCTACAGAACCTTTATTTTTTCATGTCGCTATGCCAACCAAGTGAGAGGTTGCTGCTTCTCCCATAATTGTTAAGAGCCAATTAAAGGAATGCAAGAGACCCATTAAAAAAAAAAAAGAAAAGAGTGCAATAAAGGGCCAGAATAATTTTGATTAAACCATAAATCAGATCCTGGCATTTCTTTGCTTAAAATCCAACAATGCCTTTCCTTCTCACCCAAAGCCTTTCAATGAGTACCTCCAAAGACCTTACATACTCTGAGCCTCATTATTTCTCTCATATCTACTATTCCAACCTTTGCCTTGCACCAGACACACTGGCTGCCCTACAATTCCTCAATGAACAAGGATGTCTTGGCCATAGGATTTTTGCACTGGCTATTCTCTCTGCCTGAAATTCTGGAATTCTCTTCACTTGGGTATTTTAATGGCTCACTCTTTCATTTCCTTCATGTCTGCCCAAATATCACATTTTCAGAGCTCTTTCTCTATTTAAAATTGTGTCCCTTCTCTCTATTATTTTTTTCTTTTTTAGAAATAATCAGGTTTATTTTATTTTATTTTATTTTATTTTATTTTATTTATTCATGAGCAACACAGAGAGAAAGGCAGAGACACAGGCAGAGGGAGAAGCAGGCTCCATGCAGGGAGCCCAACGTGGGACTCGATGCCGGTCTCCAGGATCACACCCCGGGCTGCAGGCGGCGCCAAACCACTGCACCACCGGGGCTGCCCTCTATTCTTTTTTCTCATTGAAACTTATCACTAGGGCACCTGGGTGGCTCCGTGGCTGAGTGTCTGCCTTTGGCTCAGGTCATGATCCTGGGGTTCTGGGATTAAGTCGCACATCAGGCTCCCCACAGGGAGCCTGTTTCTCCCTCTGCTATGTCTTTGTTCCTCTCTTTGTGTCTCTCATGAATAAATAAATAAATCTTTAAAAATAATAAATAAATAAATAAATAAATAAATAAATAAACGTATCACTACCTGACATACCATATAAACTTATTTTCTTTTTTATCCCTCTAGTATATGGAAGCTCCACATAGGCAAAGAGGTTTTTTATCTTTTTTGTTCCCTTATGTAACCCCAGCATTTATAACAGTTGTTGGCTCATAGTAGGTACTTATTATATATTTGTTAAATGAACTGATGAATTAATGGATAAAAATCTGTGAACCATAGATTTGTATTTGTATTCAAGAATTCATAGAAAATACCATAACAGTGATAGGCTGGAGTGGCTCATATCAGCTGGTAAGAATCTATTATTAGCATCTTTTCCCAGTTTTGTATAAAGTAATTTCATGTCAGAAGGTTGAAACTTGCCATAGTGAGAGTATTTACTTCATAAGTATATTAGAGTTTTTAACAAAGTATCAAAACAAAAAGAGTCACTGAAATTTATTAATTAACTGAAATTTATTCTCTCATAGGTTTAGAGGCTATAAGTCTGAAATCATGGTGCCAGCAGGACAATGCTCCCCCTGAGACTCTTGTGGATCCTTCCTTGACTCTTCTGAGCTTCTGATGGTAACCATCCATCCACAGCATTCCTTAGCTTGCAGCTGCATTGCCCCCATCTCTGCCTCTGTGGTCACATAGTGTCTGTGCCTCTGTGTCTCTTCTACCCTTAAAAGGACATCAGTCATATTGGATTAAAGGTCTGCCCTACTTCAGTATAACTTCATCTTAATTAATTACACTGGGAATAATTCTATTTCCAAATAAGGCCACATTTTGAGGTGCTGGGGAGTAAGAAAAATGAGCAAACACTAGAAATCAAGGGTTTATTGTTCTGCTTTGTTTCATATTTTAAGAGAGTCAGTTGTTAAACATTTACAGCATACCACTAACTAGCACATGCTGTGACACTTTCTCTGATTTTCAGGATTAGTTGTGAACTCTGACCTAGATTGTAAACTCTGTTAGATTAGCTAAAGGTGATTTAAATGATTGTTGTTTAGTTCTAAAATATATATAGTAGAAATAAAAAGATATTATTTTTTAATAAACAGTTTATGAAAGCTATGGTTATATAGTTTATACATTTGGATCATTTTATATCTCAAGAACCCAGATACTTACATGCTAAGGAGCATTAAAAAATATAAAACACCCAGAAACTGACCAAAACAGTTTTAGCCTAACACATACTATTAATTTTAAAAAGAAGATTTATAGTTTATGCCTGCAGTTATTCGAATTTGGAAACAATAATTATAGCTTTTGCATTAGAATTAGATATGTACACTTATGTATGCTTTAGGTCCCTCAGCTTTGAGTTATTGTTAATGATAAGTTATATTGTATCTGGGACTTAGTAAAAGATTCTAATAATATAGAAAAATCAATACAAAGGTATCATATATCTGTATAGTATTTTTAATTTGACATTCATGTAATTCATTTAGAGTACATTTTGACTCACTGAAGAATAAATGTAGATCCAACATTAGCTGATTCAAATCTTTTGCATTCTTTCATTTAATAAATATTTAGTGATATCCTACTTAGTGCCAAGCACTGTTAGGACCTGAAAATACATTAATGAATAAGACCAGAAATATCCCTATTCTAATTTAAATTCATAGATTGGACTTTTACTTCTAGCTTAGATGGAGTAACAAGTACCAAATTTACCCTTCTGTCGGAAACAAAGACACTGGACAAAATATATAAAATAATGGCTGTCAAAACATTTTACATCAGGCAATGAACTTTAGGAATCTAATGCAAAGTCCCTGAGGTCAGAATAAGTAGCTGTGGCTGTACATTGCTCACTTACCACAGAAATCTAGGCTCAAAATCTTTACTATACTATACTATATCCTGTCTACCATATATTTGCTAGTGTCTAAAATATTATAAATTTTCTGTTTTTAGTTTTCTAAAAGTCACTTACCACAGAAATCTAGGCTCAAAATCTTTACTATACTATACTATATCCTGTCTACCATATATTTGCTAGTGTCTAAAAATATTATAAATTTTCTGTTTTTAGTTTTCTAAAAGTCCTTGTTGGGGGATGAGAAGGTAGTCTTATTTTGGTTACCCAGACTAATGAGTGACCCTGAGAGCAAAGCTGGAGAAATCTGTGAGCTCATTGGAGCTCAAGGCAAGTCAACTCTTACCTGAACCTCAATTAGCATACCCTGTTTTCTATGTAGTTATGAATCTAGAAATACTTCCATGTTCAAATTAAAATGATATCCTAGGTTCCCTTCAGAAAAATTGTAAAATCATGCCCTAAGGGAATGCAGTATGGCTCAAAAATCATATTGTGTGATTTTTATATTTATATTTATATTTATCCTATAAACTATCACCTATAAGACCCTACTAGGACTAGGTCAGAATGGAGCTTAAATTCTGCAAGGTTTGAATTTGAGGCTTTAGCTTTTGACTTCACTGGAATTAAAAGTGAGCCATCCAGGGCAGCCCAGGTAGCTCAGTGGTTTAGCGCCGCCTTCTGCCCAGGGCCTGATCCTGGAGACCCAGGATTGAGTCCCACATCGGGCTCCCTGCATGGAGCCTGCTTCTCCCTCTGCCTGTTTCTCTGCCGTGCTCTCTCTCTCTCTATCTCTATCTCTCTGTATCTCTCATTATAAATAAATAAATCTTTAAAAAAAAAAAGTGAGCCATCCAACGGGTTCCCCTCATCACTAAAATTTCCATTACTATTTCTTTTTTAGTGGTCTCTGGTTCTAAAGTAGTCCCAAGGTTGAAAGGGGAAGGGGAATCTCCTTAGGGACATTAGACTGGAAGCAAGAGCTATACATGTTTCCATGAAATAGAAAAAAAAGTAGAAGAAGTGTTCCTTTATGGAAGACAGTAAATACTCTAACCTCATTTGATTTACTATCAGATGAGAAAAAGGCACATGAGTATACATGGAGGCAGAAAAGGTAGGTAGCATGAACAGTAATGAGTAACAGGTTTATAAAACAAAAGTAAAGGAGGAATGCATTATGAAGATCTTGAGTTATTCTCAGCAATCACGTGTGGCTGGGCAGTTTCTTGAGTTGCAGAGTCATTGGATAACTAAAATGAAACTCCCAGATGAAAGATCTCACAGCAAGAATAATTCTTCAGTGCTACAGATAATAGAACTTTGTGTCCTCAGTACTATTTGCAGACGAAAGGAAGAAAAGAACCGAGGAAGGAAGAGAGAAAGAGGGAGTAAAAAATAAGCATATAAGGTCCACAGTGGTGGGAAAGTTAGCAGTACACATGTAGAGGGCTAAGTTTCTGGTGCTGCTTTCTTTCTTATATTGAGATGACAACCATGCTGTCAAGATCTCTTGCAGTGTTTTTTAGACTGATTTATTTTTCTTACTTGAAAAAAGGTCAAAGCACAGCAATTCATGACTTTTCCAAAGTGAATCCAATGGTTCAGTAATGTCATTCACTAATTCTCTTATCAGACTCAATGCAAATTATCCTAATCTCTAATTTCTAGATCCTATCATATGAAGGGGGAAAAATGTCCTACCAACTTTATATCAAAAGATATATGACTTGTTAATTCATCCAAATTGTTCAAACTATTCCCGACTTTTATCACTGAAAGTGGATTTAAAAAAAAAATTGCTAAAAATTCTCACAAAAGGGTCAACTAAGTTCATACAGATATTCCTCTTACACAATTACCTGGAAATACAAAGAACAAGAACAAACAGCATTTCTCAGGTGCTAGAAATGGAAAGTAGAATCAAAGCCAAACAATAAGCATGAGGTAATTTAACAGCAGGCCATAAGAGTTTGGCTTCTGTAGAGAAAACCCTAAAGAATTGGAAATGGGTTCTAACAGCAAACTGGTGATGTGAAAGATGGTTTCATGAACCATGGAGGTCAGAGGGGCTGACATTAACACCTTAGTATAAAGCTATGAGTCTTGACATTTTTCAAAATCTAATAGAATGGAACTGAGAAATGTTGGCCACCAGACTGAGAAGGCCTGAAGTCAGTCCAGGAACAAGGGTTGGCAAAACATAGGGAAAAAGTCACAATGTACATGTGTGATGTCTGAATTTATATAACCTATATGGTACAAGAGTTATAAACACAGAAATTATCATAAAAATCGGCCTAAGATTATTAAAGCCCTCTAGAATCCAAATGAAATGTCACTGAAAGTCAATATTTTAATATACTTTCAAAACCTAAGGAACTCTAAATCCTCATCAAAAAATAAACTTATTAAAATAAACTCATAAACACACGCAAGTGTGCATGCACACACACACACAAATTAACATTAAATCCACAAATGGACTAAACTTTCCTTTTAAAAGACAACTGTTCTAAAACCAGATTTAAAAACCTAGCTCTATGCTATTAGAAATTTTTAAAACAGTGATATAAAATGATTGAAAGGAAAGGGGTCAAAGATCTTACTCCAGGAAAAATGGCAGTAACAAACTTGAATTATCTATTTAAAAAAATCAACTTCTAGAGGATGGCAGAGTAGAAGCATCCTTGGTTTCCCTTGTCCTACAGATACACCTAGAAAATACCCACATCAGTGTAAATGACCCAGAAAATGACCTGAGGACAAGCAGAACAGACTTTCCATAGCTAAGCATAGAGAATAGGTCACATCAAAGAGGGTAGAAAGGGTAAAGATGTAGTTGGGAGCCAAACTGACCCAGGGGACTGTCCACAGAGGGAGAGATATTACCAGGGAACTGCACAGAGAAGACAGAGGAACAGAGCCCATGCCAGGCATGAGAGACCTGCATTGGGAAGACAAATCCTCATAATATTTGACTTTAAAAATCAGAGGGGCCTAATTTCGTGAACTCTTACAATATGTGGGGTTTAACACAAGGAAAAAATTCAGGTGGCTTGACTCAACTCTGGGAGAACCGCACGACAACAAGAAACTGAGTCCCTGCCCTTAAAGAGACAGCACAACAAACAGCCCCATTAAAATACAGCATAGAAGCAGCAGTTTGAAAACACCTAGGCTACATGGGAAGACTTATTTACAAATCTCAGAGCATCTGTTGGAGGAACAGGATCTTTAGGAGACTTTTAGAAGAACAAAAGAGCTGGCAGGCACCATTTCCCTCCTCCACCCTACATATGCCCCACTCCCCCAAGCCTAGAAACAGGCACACCTGTGGGAAGCAGCACAGCCCAAACACTCTCCACCTACCTTGCTAACAGTACACCCCACCCTTGTATTTTTCCATGTACCTGCCCCCTCAAGGCCAGCCTTGGCAGTTTTCCCAGGTACCCTCCTGCAGTGGATCTGTATAGACCTTGCTGGCACCATGTACCCCATCCCTGTGTTCTCCTACAGACCCCTGCCCTCTAACATATCCTTGGCCAGGGTATTTGCAAAATGGTGCCATAAGCTTGCCAGTATGCAAGCAGCACCAACAGGAGCCAATATCATTCCAAAGTGACTCCTACCCTGGGGAAATGGGAAGATAACAATACACACCAGTCTGACTGCAGCCCCAGCAGCGGGCTGGAATAAGATATCTAGTTTGACAGCAGGCCCTGCCTACCAGTGAAAGCTTTTCAGGGGACAACATAGAAAAAGCGCCCTGTAGATTGGTGCTACAGCAGCTTTGGCAAATGCCTGGTCTGGTGTAACTCAAGTCTAAGGAAGCCCTAGACTGGTGCACTAACAAGACAGGGACCAAACACTCCCCACAACAGGCAAAGAGAGCCACTGCAGATAACCAGACTGAAGGCAAACACAACTGAGCCACAATAGTAGGGCAAACACAACACACACAGGAGATACCCCTGAAGTGTCAGGTTCTTGAAAGGCAAGGTACTACAAGATCTCTTCTCCATAAGGCCATTAGTTTCATGTGCAGGAGACCTCGCTCACTTTCCTAATACATAGAAACAGACACAGAGAGTTAGAAAAAGTGAAGAAGACAGAGGAATATATCCTAAGTGAAAGGACAGGACAAAATCCCAGCAAGAGAGCTAAACAAAATGGAGAATGAGTAATACTATAGAGAATTTAAATTAATGGTCTTAAAGACACTCATTGGACTTGAGAAAGGAGTGGAGAACCTCAGTGAGACCCTCAACAAAGAGACAGAAAACAAAAAAGATACAAAAAAAGAAGAACTCAATAACTGAAATTAAAAATACACTAGAGGGAATAAACAGTAGACTAGAGTAGACTAGAGGAAGCAGAAGAATGGATTAGCACCCTGGAAAACAGTAATAGAAAACAATCAAGCTGAACAGGAGAGAGAGAGAAAAAAAATAATAATAAATGAAAATAGACTTACAGAACTCAGCAAAACCATCAAGCATAATATTCCCATTATAGGGATCTCAGAAGAAGAGAGAGAAAAGGGGGAAGAAAATGTATTTGAAGACATAATCGCTGAAAACTTCTCAAATCTAAAGAAGGAAACAGAAATCCAGATCCAAGAGATACCACCCACAATAAAATCAACCCAAGGAGATCCATACCAAGTCACATACTAATTAAAATGGCAAAATGTAATGATAAAGCGAGAAGTTTAAAAGCAGCAAGAGAAATAAAACAGTTACATACAAGGGAAGACACATAAACTGATTTTTCAGCAAAAATGTTGCAAGCCAGAAGAAAGCAGCATGATACATTCACAGTACTGAAAGGAAAAATCTACAAAAATATTGTATCCAACAGGCTATCATTCAGAATAGAAGGGGATATAAAGAGGCTCCTGGGTGGTGCAGTCAGTTAAGTTTCTGACTCTTGGTTTTAGCTCAGGTTGTGATCTCAGGATCATGAAATCAAGCCTCATATTGGGCCTCATGCTCAGCATAGAGGCTGCTTAAGACTCTCTCTTCCTCCGACTCTGTCCTTCCTGCCATACTATCTCTCTCTTAAATAAATAAATAAATCTTATAAAAAGGAAAAAGGAGAGATAGTTTCACAGACAAACAAGTTAAAGGAATTAATGACCACTAAACCAGCCCTACAAGAAATGTTAAAGGGACTGTGAGTGGAACAGAAAGACCATAAGCAGGAGTAAGAAAAGTAGGAAGCAAAAAACCAGGAAATTTAATTATATCTATAAAAATCAATCAGGGGATACACAAAGTAAAAGAATATAAAGTATAACATCATATACTTAAAATGTAGGGGGGGAGAGGAATAAAAGTTTAGTGATTTTAGAATGAGCTCAAACTTAAGTGACTGTCATCATGATATAGACTGCTATATGCAGAAGATGTTGTATATAAACCTAATGGTAACCACAAATCAAAAATTGGTAATAGATATGCAAAAAATTAAGAGAAAAGAATCCAAATAAATCACTAAAGAAAGCCAGCAAACTGAGACAAAAGAGCAAGAGAAGAAAGGAACACAAAGAACTAAAAAAAAAAAAAAAAAAAAACAGAAAGCAAGTAACAAAATGGTAATAAATACATAATTATCAATAATTACTTTGAATGTAAATGGACTAAATGCTCCAATCAAAGGATATAGGGTGATGGAATGAATAAAAAGTCAGGATACATCTATCTGCTGCCTATAAGAGACACATTTTGGACATAAATACACCTGGAGATTGAAAGTGAAGGAAAGAAAAGCACTTATCATGTAAATGGAAGTATAAAGAAAGCCAAGATAGTAATAATTATATTAGACAAAATAGACTTGAAAACAAAAAACTGTAGCAGAAGACAAAGAAAGACACTATAAAATCATAAAGGAAACAATCCAACAAGAAGATATAACAGTTACAAATATTTATGCACCCAACATGGGAGATATACATAAATCAGTTAATAACAAACATAAAGGAATTAATCAATGTCAATAAACTAATAGTAGGGAATTTAACACCCTACTTACATCAATAAATAGATTATCCAAACAGAAAAAGAGAAAGATGTTCACTTTCACCACTTTTATTCAACATAGTACTGGAAGTCCTAGCCATAGCAATCATACAAGCAAAGAAATAAAAGGCATTCAATTAAGTAAGGAAGAAGTAAAACTTTCACTATTTGTAGATGACATGATACTATATATATATATACACATATATATATATATATATACTCACCAAAAAACTACTAGAACTGATAAATAAATTTAGTAAGATCACAAGACTCAAAATCAATATACAGAAATCCTTCTCATTTCTATATACTAATAATAAAATAGTAGAAAGAGAATTTAAGAAATTAGTGTCATTTACTATTGTACCAAACATAATAAAATACCTAGGAATAAACTTAACCAAGGAAGTGAAAGACCTGTACTCTGAAACAATAAAACATTGATAAAGGAATCGAAGACAACACACACAAATGGAATGACATTTCATGCTAACAGATTGGAAAATAAATATTGCTAAAATGTTCATACTACCCAAAGCAATCTACAGACTTAAAGCAATCCCTATCAAAATACCAACAGCATTTTTCACAGAACCAGAACAAACAATCCTAAAACTTATATGAAACCACAAAAGACACTAAATATCCAAAGCAATCTTGAAAAAGAATAAAACTAGATGTAGCACAATCCCAGATTTCAAGATATGCTACAAAGCTGTAGTAATCAAAACAATATGGAACAGGCAAAAAAGTAGACCCACAGATCAATAGAACTGAAATGAAAGCCCAGAAATAAATCCATGATTATGTAGTCAGTCAATCTTTGACAAGGTAGGAAAGAATATCCAGTGGGAAAACAACAGTCTTTTAAACAAATGGTATTGGGAAAACTGGATAGTTACATGCAAAGGAATGAAATTGCACTGCTTTCTTACACCACACACAGAAATAAATTCAAAATGGATTAAAGACATAAATGTGAGACATAAAACCATAAAAATCTTAGAGGAGAACACAGGCAGTAATTTCTCTGACATAGGCCATAGCAACATTTTTCTCAATGTCTCCTGGGACAAGAGAAACAAAAGCAAAAATTAACTGTTGGGACTACATCAAAATAAAAAACTTCTGCACAGCAAAAGGAAAAAAAAAAACAGAAAAAAAAGACAACCTTCTGAATGAGAAAAGATATTTAATCTTGTTTTATAGTGGAGAAAAATTTGGCTTGAAAAGTTAAAGAAATTACTAGGGTCATACAGCTAGAAAGTGGCAAAGGTACATGAAACAGTGCTCAACATCGCTAATCATTAGGAAAATGCAAATCAAAAGCACAATGAGATACCACCTCACACCTATTAGGATGCCTTTTATAAAAAAAAAAACTAATAGATAACAAATGTTGGTGAGGATATGAAGGAAAAGGAAACCTTACATATTGTTGGGGGGAATGTAAATTGGTACAGTGACTATGGAAAACAATATGGAGGTTTCATAAATAATTAAACATACATTTATAATATGATCCAACTATCCCCCACTGGGTATATAGATCTGAAGGAAATGATACATACACCACCATGTTGTAACATTATTTACATAATCAAGACATGGAAACAACTAAGTGTCCATTGATGTATGAATGGATAAAGTAGATACAGTATATATATCCACACACATACACCCACAAAGGAATGCCATTTGCAAAAACATGGATGAACTTAGAGGACATTATGCTACGTGAAATTGGCAAGAGAAAGACAAATACTATATGATCCCACTTATATATGGAGTCTACAAGAAAATAGTTGAACTTGACCTCATAGTAACAGAGAATAGAATGGTGGTTACCAGCAGCTGGTGATGGAGGAGGTAGGAAGATGCTGATCAAAGGGTACACGCTTCAGTTATAAGATGAGAAAGCTCTTAGACCTAATGTATAGCATGGTGACTGTAGTTAATAATACTGTATTGTACAGTTGAATTTACTAAGAGAATAGACCTTAAACATTATTACACACACACACACACACACACACACACACACACACACACACAAAGTGGCTGTGAAGTGATAGATGTGTTAATCTGGTTATAGTAATCATTTCACCACATTATAAATTTATATACAATTCTATTTGTCAATTATACCTCAATGAAGCTGAAATTTTTTTTAAATGCAGAGAATAATCCCAGATTAGTTCCGGGATCCAAACAGTTTAAAATGACACGATTAGGGAATTTTAAACTGCATTTCTGACTATATATTCGTATTGTGTCAATCTTACACTTTCTGATCATTATATTTTGGTTACAAAGGAGAATATTCTTGTTCTTCAGAGATACATGCTGAGCTGTTTATGAGTAAGGCATCATGATATCTGCAATTACCTCAATTAATTCAGGGGAAAAAGATAAAACAGTGTACAAAATGTTGACAACTGGTGACTCTAAGTGAAGAATACTTGAGGATTTTTGTATTATTCTTGCAACTCTTCTGTAAGTTTAAAATTTCTTTCAAAATAGAAATCTGGGGTAAGTACCATTAGTTCGCCTTCTTCTTTAAAGGATATTTTACCAGATATAGACTTTAGGTTGACTTTCTTTTTTTCTTTCATCACTTGTCTTCTGCCTTGTATTGTTTTCTGATGACATGAGCATGATCATTCTTACTACTGTTCATGAATATGTAATGGCCCTTTATCCTCTGGCTACTTTAAGATTTCCTTTTTTTCTTCAGCTTGTAGCAATTTGCTAGAACCAGTGTGGTTTTTCTTTGTTTTTGTTCTTTGTATTTTTTTTAAATTTGGAGTCTCAATTTTAATTGAAACACTATGAATTTGAGCATTGAGGAGTAACAATGAAATATGTTTTTAATTTCTAAAGTAAATGATTAGCTGTATTAGTTTTAAAGCAGTCCTTTGTATTTTGTTGAGCTTCTTGGAAGTGTGGGTTGATATTTTTAATCAAAATTAAAATTTTAAATTATTACTCAAATATTTTTCCATTCCAGAGGTTCCCTGTAAAAGGGTTAAAATCACCCCAATTGAGAATCACTGACCTACAGTAGCCATTTCTCTGAGACCAGAATGGCTCTTCTCTTTATGGATGGCCTCAACTGAATGTACAGAATGTTTAATGAGATGGCTCTACTCTGGGTAGTCAGAGCTCCATGGCCTGTCAGCACTGTGCAGCCTCTGGAATCTCAGCTCAGCTTATATCCTCTTAATAGTCATAATCTGTTAGGCCTCATGGAGTCTTGGTTTATACATTTTCAGTTCATATTCAGCCAAAGAGTCAAGTGGTCTCCTTTGCTGATTTGTGGAGCTTTTTCTCAATTTAGCTCCCTATTCTATGTTACTCTGCCTTGCAAATTACTACCAGCACCTGCTACTCTGAACTCTGAATTTTATTTTTTCTACCTATCAAGATTTCTGTTCTCTGTTGAGTTCTACTGCCCAGAGCAGTGATATGAATAATGATCCCTGGCAGAAAACTGAGGCTGATGTAGACATTATCTTGTGTGGTTCCCTGTCTCAATGATCACAGCCCTGAGCTATCTGTTGTTCTATGATTGAAAATAGTTGCTACACGTTATTTGCCCAGTTTTATTATTATTTACAGTGAGAAATTAACACAGGATAAGCATTATTTTTTCATAGCTTATTCTCATAACTGTCACTCTGTTGAGAACCTGAATGTTTCTAGTTGCTCTTGTGGTCTCAAGAATTTTTCCATTTGTATGTTTGTTGTCAGGTTGGAGAAGCATCACAACCCTGCCATTGACTGTGTTTCTTTGCCAGCCTTATTGGGTTAATAGTTATATACTTTGATATACGCAGATAATCATGTGCCCAGGATTATATAGTTTTTCTGTAAATATTTTCTGTGTAATAGATTGTGTCTCCTCTCTCTTAATGTTACCCATTACTTCTTTTACATTGTTATGTATTTATTTATTTTTACCACCAATCTTGCCTACCTTTTCTTGCCTTTGGGAAATAACTTTGTATTAAATGAGCTAGTTTCTTTGACTATGGGTATGTAATTACTTAGGTAAGAATTAACAAACATTTCTAAATACTACTCAAAAATATTTTAAATGCAGTAACAACAAAAAAATTTGGAAGAATTAATTACCGATTAGTACTATTTTCCCATATTCTTTTTTGCTTAGAATTTCTTCTGAGACTAACTTTTGTGATACAAATCTTATCATAAGCCAAATTCTGAGACTCTTTTATGACTAGTGTAATAGGAAGTGAACTAATCAGGGACTTGGGGATCAAGATTTCAGTCATAGCTTTACTCCTGACTAGTTATATGATATTTAGCAAATCACTTAGCACTTTTGGTCTCAGTGTCCAAATCCTTAATGGGATAGAGGCTCTCAAATATCCTTTTCAGTTCTAAATTCTATCTTAGATTTTAAAGACAACTGAAATGTTTCTCTTTTCCCAAGGTAGCTAACTCAGACTCTGAAAGAAATTATAATTATTTAAAATAGTCTTTTACCATAGTCAGCAAAGGACAAAATATGATAAATATGAAATTAATTAGAAAATATTTAAGGTGATTTAGTAATGTAATTTTCTATTATAATTTCAGGGAAGCAAAAAAATTGTCTTATTCATTTTTTATGTTCCTGTGGATCTTATATATGGTTGATCTTGAATTGTTTCCTATATTTATATTTCTGAAAAAAGAGAATAAAGGTTGAAGTCATTTCTTGTGACAAAAGAAATATATCTCTCCTCTTTTCAAAATGTGGCCTTTTTAAAAAAAATTTATTATTATTATTTATTTATTTATGATAGTCACAGAGAAAGAGAGAGAGAGGCAGAGACACAGGCAGAGGGAGAAGCAGGCTCCATGCACCGGGAGCCTGATGTGGGATTCGATCCCGGGTCTCCAGGATCGCACCCTGGGCCAAAGGCAGGCGCCGAACTGCTGCGCCACCCAGGGATCCCAAAATGTGGCCTTTTTTGTGACTGTCTCACTGCCTATTCCACCTGCTTCATTTGGATTATAAGTGAGTTGGTCCCATCTTGGGCCTACACCATGATGAATTCTAAACTATAGGAATATGGGACTCGTGCCTGTGTGCATTTGACAAACTTGTGTTGAATGGAGCTCTATACAAGGTGCTGTGAATAAAGAAACTGCTAAGCTACTGAAATCTGCTCTAAAGGAGCTCAAGATCCAGTGGAGGAAATTAATAGGACAGCCAATAACTATAAATCCATATGATCAGTTCACAAGGTACTAGGGAAGCAAAGACAATAAATCAAAGTAAGAAATATAAATGGGTTTTTCATTTCAAGATTGGAGTTGAGAATACTTCCAGCATTGGCCTCTTTCTGAACCCCACCTAAGTCAAGATTTTTCTTGTCTCAGAGTCTTTGCTCTAGAATGTTCTTTTATGTTTACTTGTTGGCTCCAAGTTTCAGTTCAAGTATCTCCTTGTTTAAGGTCTTCCCTGTTTACCTTATCCAAAATAGTCACACTTCCGTTGTTTAATTTCTCTAATACTTTACTTTCAGCTACTTTCTATTATTTACAGTTAACTTATTGTGTCACTGTTTATTGTCTACATCTCCCAGATGGTTGGAACCTGTTTTGATCACTTCTAGGTCCCTATTACCTAGGAAATGGTTGGCTTGTAGAAGCCACTGAAAAATATTTATTGAATGAAAGGAAGGCTGAGTGAATGAAGTAATTGGAGAGTAAATATCTCTCCTTTTACCTGTTGTTACCATCCAAAAAGTGCTAGGCCATTAATACAAAAAAAATTACCTTCAATATTTCATGTTCATTAATTCAGAAAATATTTATTGAGTCAAGTATTGTTCTAGGCCAGAGGACATGATATGTAACAACAAGCATTCTACCTTGTTAAGAAAAATACTGTTTATTACTTGCTTATTCTGATTGCTGGTAGTAAGCTTGAACTAAATAAAATCTAAAGTCTCAAACTGAATGTTTTTAACTCTTTTTTTTAACTTTTTGCTAAAACCTTTGTTTTTTTTTTCCCCTAAGATTGTATGTAAATTCAAGTTAGTTAACATATAGTGTAATAGTTTCAGGAATTGAATTTAGTGATTCATCACTTACATATAATTCTCCATGCTCATCACACCACATGTTCTTTTTTTTTTAAGATTTTATTTATTTATTCATGAAAGACACAAAGAGAGAGAGAGAGAGGGGCAGAGACACAGGCAGAGGGAGAAGCAGGCTCCATGCAGGGAGCCCGACGTGGGACTAGATCCCGGGTGTCCAGGATCATGCCTGGGCTGAAGGCGGTGCTAAACCGCTGAGCCACCCGGGCTGCCTACCACATCCTTCTTAATGTCCATTACCCATTTAGCCCATCTCCACACCCATCTCCCCTCAAACAACCCTCAGTTTATTTTTCTTTTCCTTCCTCTATGTTCATCTGTTTTATTTCTTAAATTCCACATATGAATAAAATCATATGGTATTTGTCTCTCTCTGGCTGGCTTATTTCACTCAGTATAATATACTCTATCTAGTTCCATCTGCATCATTGCAAATGGCAAAATTCCATTCTTTTGATGGCTGAGTAATATTCCATTGTGTGTGTGTGTGTGTGTGTGTGTGTGTGTGTGTGTATACATCACATATTCTTTATCCATTCATCAGTCTGTAATTATCCATAATTTGGCTATTATTGATAGTGCTGCTATAAACATTGGGGTACATGTGCCCCTTTGAATCAATGTTTTTGTATCCTTTGGATAAATACCTAGTAGTGCAATTGCTGGGTCATAGGGTAGTTCTATTTTTAACTTTTGAGGAACCGCCATACTGTTTTCCAGTTTGCATTCTCACCAACAATGTAAGAGGGTTCTCCTTTCTCTGTATCCTCCTCAACATCTATTTTTTCCTGAGTTGTTAATTTTAGCCATTCTGATGGGTATGAGGTGGTGTCTCATTGTGGTTTTGATTTGTATTTCCCTGATGATGAATGATGATGAGCATTTTTTCATGTGTCTATTGACCGTTTGTATGTCTTTGGAGATATGTCTGTTCATGTCTTCTTTTTGTGTGTGTGTGTGTGGTTTTTTTTGTGGTTTTTGTTTGTTTGTTTGTTTGTTTGTTGTGTTTTTTTTTGTTTTTGTTTTGTTTTGTTTTTTTGTTCATGTCTTCTGCCCATATCTTAACTGGATTATTTATTTTTTGAGGGTTGAGTTTGATAAGTTCTTTATAGATTTTGGATATTAACGCTTTATCTGCTATGTCATTTGCAAATATGCTCTCTCATTAGATTGAGAGATTTCTTGATTGTTTTCTTTGCTATGCAGCAGCACTTTTTATCTTGATGAGGTCCCAATGGTTCATTTTTTCGTGTTTCCCTTGCCCCCAGAGACATGTCTAGTAAGAAGTTACTATGGTAGAGGTCAAAGAGGTTACTGCCTGTGATCACCTCTAGGATTTTGATGGTTTCCTGTCTCACATTTAGGTCTTTCATCTATTTTGAATTTATTTTGTGTATGGTGTGATAAAGTGGTCCCGTTTCATTCTTCTGCACGTCGTTGTTCAGTTTTGCCAATACCATTTGTTAAAGAGATTGTCTTTTTTTCCATTGGATATTTCTTCCTGCTTTGTTGAAGGTTAGTTGACCAGGTAGTTGTGGATCCATTTCTAGGTTTTCTATTCTATTCCATTGATCTATATATTTCTTTTTGTGCCAGTACCATACTGTCTTGATGGTTATAGAAAATTTGAACAGACCCATAACCAGGAAAGAAATTGAATCAGTAATCAAAAATCTACCAACAAACAAGAGGCCGGGCCTGGATCACTTCCCAGGGAATTCTACCAAACATTTAAAGCAGAATTAATATCTATTCTTCTGAAGCTGTCCAAAAAACAGAAATGGAAGGAAAACTTCCAAACACATTTTATGAGGCCAGCATTACTTTGATTTCAAAGACCCCAGTAAAAAGGAGAATTATAGACCAATATCCCTGATGAACATGGAAGCAGAAATTCTCAACAACACACCAGCTAATCGAATCCAACAGTGCATTAAAAAGACTATCTACAATCAAGTAGAATTTATTCCTGGGATGCAGGCATGGTTCAATATCTTCAAATCAATCAATGTGATATACCACATTAATAAAAGAAGGGATAAAACCAGATGATCCTCCCAATCAATGCAGTAAAAGCATTTGACAAAATACAGCATCCGTTTTTTAAATAAAAATCCTCACGAAGGTAAGGATAGAAGGAACATACCTCAACATCGTAAAGGCATATACAAAAGACCCATAGCTAATATTATCTTCAATGGGAAAAACTGAGAGCTTTTTCCCTAAGGTCAGAAACATGACAGAGATGTCTACTCTCACCACTGCTGTTCAGCATAGTACTGGAAGTCCTAGCCTCAGCAATCAGACAACAAAAAGAAATAAAAGGCGTTCAAGTTGGCAAGTAAGTAATCAAACTTTCCTTTTCACAGACAACATGATACTCTATGTAGAAAACCCAAAGACTCCACTAATTATTTGCTAGAACTGATATAGGAGTTCAGGAAAGCCACAGGATATAAAATCAATGCACAGAAATCTGTTGCATTTTTTTAAAGATTTTATTTATTTATTCATGAGGGACACACAGAGAGAGAGAGAGAGAGAGAGAGAGAGAGAGAGAGGGGTAGAGACACAGGCAGAGGGAGAAGCAGGCTCCATGCAGGGAGCCTGACGTGGGACTCGATCCCAGGTCTCCAGGATCACGCCCTGGGCTGAAGGCGGCGCTAAACTGCTGAGCCACCCGGGCTGCCTCACCTGTTGCATTTCTATACACCCATAATGAAGTAGCAGAAAGAGAAATCAAGGAATTGATCCCATTTACAATAGTACCAAAGCCCCTAAGATACCTAGGAATAAACCTAACTGAAGAGGTAAAAGATCTGTACTTTGAAAAACTATTGAACACTTATGAAAGCCATTGAAGAAGACAGAAGGAGATGGAAAAATATTCCACATTCATGTATTGGAAGAATATTGTTAAAAGGTCTATGCTACCCAGAGCAATCTACACATTTATTGCAATCCCTATTAAAATAATACTAGCATTTTTCACAGAGCTAGAAGAAATAATTCTAAAATTTGTATGGAAGTAGAAAAGACCTTAAATAGCCAAAGTAATGTTGAAAAAGAAACCAAAGCTGGAGGCAACATAATTCTGGACTTCAAAATGAATCATTTAAATCATTTAATCATTAAGCACGCACAATATATGGAATAATGATTATAGTATTAGCAGCACCAAAATCTAGTGTGATAGATTAGGTAACTGAGAGACATATTTGCCTCCCTCCCTCCTTGTTCCAGAAAAAGGAGTTGAACTCCATGTCTCTTGACAGTTGAGGATAAGCCACATTATTTGCTTAGGCTGATGAAACATTAGCAAATCTAACACAAGAAGAGATTTTTGAAATTTCTTGCACAGTTGGGTTTGTCCTCTTGCACTTCTACCATCACCATAAGCCATACTTCACCAAATAACTCCCCTCCTCCCAGACCATGTCCAGGATGAATATATAAGTAGTAGACATGAGCCTGATGGCCATCAGCTTGGAGCAGAGCATCCCAGTAAAGCTCAACCAAAGCAGCCACAACCATCTCACCTGTAGATATGTGAATGAGGATAAATGATTGCAGTTTTAAGCCACTGGGGTGGTTTGTGATAGTGCATGAATAACCCATGTGTCTATTAGAATGTGAAACTCATCCAGATACAAGCCTCACAAGTGCTGTTGAAATCCTGAGTACAGAAATTTAAATGTACATGTAACCTATGTAACTTTTGGTTTTATGCTGTTGAATACATGGAAGTTATTTAGGAAAACATCAGATGGGCCTGTGAATTAGCAAGGCACAAGAAGGGAAGTTTTATAGCATACTTATGCAAGAAAAGAAGCAAGTTTTGCCCTCACTAGTCATATCTGTCCTTTAATTTAAGCCACTTTAGCATGTTTTAGAAGAACTTTGTGTTGGCAGGTAGTTTTGTGTAGTTTTTCTCTCTTGTGTTAAATATGTATCTTTAGAAAAAGACTGGGAGAAAATGATAATAATGCATATGCTATGACAGGCAGTTTCATGAGCTCGTCATTCAATTAGGACTCTGCAAAGATGAGATAGAGATATTATTTCCATTTAATAGATGAGAAAACTAAGGTTCTGAGTCTGTAAGTAATTTGTCCAGGGTCACAGAGCTGGACAGTGGCATAAATAAAATTCTACCCCAACAACATGGTTCCAAGGTCTATCCACTTAACTCAAAGCAGCATTGGAGTATTTCTGGCCTATGACTCATATATTACTCACATATAATACAGAAACATCTGGCTTCTCAGTACTGTTTCCTTCACAAATTCCAAATAGCTCAAAATTGATTTTAAATACTGCAGTTTGGGCAATTTAAGGATTGCTAAGTGCAAGTGTTCTGACTGTATCCCTTTGTATTGAGTCTGCCAACTGTCATCTTAAGCTTCTTTCTGTCCATCCGAATAGGGAAGGCAGCAGAGTATCAAAGACTAGCACATGGGAGATGGGCACCCTAGAGGGTGCAGGGCCTGAAAGGCAGGTTGGGGCTGCCATGATAAACCTGGTAGTCATATATGTAACTTCCTTTTTGTAGCTGATCAGAAATGTTGTTTTAAAAATAAGAAGTATCGCTGTTTTTGTCTACAAATGTATCTATTAAAGAGAGAATCTGCACCTGATTGAGTATTCTTTGTCCAGGATGCTAAAGTAATAAATGTTGCTTCATTACAATATTAATGCAAAGAGAGGCTTTTAAAATTAACTGTTGTAAATTTTAGGGTTATGTGGAAATTGGAAATTTTAGCTTTAGCCAATCTGCTTTTTACTTAGTGATGGATAAGTTCATGGAGCAAATCAGATATAAAATGAACAAGTCTTGGTCCCAAGCCACCTCATCCAATTATAACAAATTTAATAGTTTACAACGTTCCCTTCAAGTTCCTCTCTTCTCTTACCATACAACCATAGAGTTTGTCATCCAGACAAATGTCTATTTGGTTTTTTAATTTCCTCTGGTGGAAGGATGTACCTTTTCTGGGGTAAATGCAACCTCACACCTGATGCATTTAGTTGACCGTCTCAAACTTAACATGTCCCAAACCAACTTGCTCAAGTCAGAAATAGTCATTCTTGCCCCACCCTCTTCATCCTTAACATCTAGCCCATCACTAAGTTATTCTGATTGTAACTGCAAATATCTTATGGATGTCTTCACTTCCCTATGTGTTTACTTCAGTATGTGTCACAAATTGGGTCCCACACACTATAATCTGTTTTCCATATCGGTTTAATAGTTTCTGACTAATTTTTTCTAGTTCTGTACCTACACCTTTTAAATCTGTACTCCTAGCAAAGCTGAGTGTTTTTTTTTTCCTTCAGTGTAAATCAAATCTTTTACTCCCTCTTGTAAAATGTTTCACCCTTCAATACATTCATATTATGCTTAGATATAACTATAAACTTTGGCCCTACATTCCCTGATAGTCTCATCTCTCTGCACAGTACTTATCAATGAGGACCTTCTTTGATTGCATTATATATTATTCCCATTCCCACTTTAAGAATTAAATGACATGTAAATTAAATAAAACATGTAAAGCACTCAAAATTGTGCCTAACAGATAGACTTAATAGGCACATAGTTAGCTATGTTTATTATGTTGCTGGTGTTTATTTATTCCAGGCTGCTCCTCTATTAGAATTTGAGGGAAGGGCCTGTGTCTATTTAATTCAATGTCTCATAGCTTAATACCTGGAAAATATGGTATGTGTATTTCATAATTTTAAAATATGTGTTTAATGAAATCTATATTTAGGGAGTTATAGCATATAGAAAGTTATTTTTTAAAGATTTATTTATTTACTTTATTGAGAGAGAGAGCAAGAGAGCATGAGCAGGGGGACAGACAGAGAAAGATGGAGACAAGCAGGGCTTGATCCCAGGACCCCTAGATCACGACCTGAGCCAAAATCAAGAAGCAGATGCTCAACTGACTGAGCCACCCAGGTGCTCCTAAAAGGTTATTTTTCATATTGAATTGAGATTTATCTGTCATCCAAATGTTAGACCTATTGTAACATTAAGATATTTTAAGTTATATCCTCTGATACAGTTACAGATACTTATATTTATCTTTTTGTTAAGTTTTTATTTTAATTCCAGCTAGTTAACATATAGCATTATATTAGTTTCAGGTGTACAATATAGTGATTCAACAATTCCATATGTTGCCCAGGGTTCATTACAAGTTCCCTCTTTAATCCCCATCACCTATTTAATCCATCCCCCATGCCCCTCCCCTCTAGTAACTATGAGTTTGCTCTCTGTAATTAAGAGTCTGTTTCTTCATTTCTTTCTCTCTTATTTTTTCCTCTTTGCTTGTTTGTTTTCTTTCTTAAATTCTACATATGAGTGAAATCATGTATTTGTCATTCCCTAACTTATTTCACTTGGCATTATACTCTCTGGCTCCATCCATGTCCTTGCAAATGGCAAGATTTCATTTTTTTAAAGTAATCTCTACACCCCAAGATCAAGACTTGCACACTCTACCAACTGAGCCAGCCAGATGCCCCTGATTTTATTCTATTTTTATCATTAATAATATTCCATTGTGTGTGTATATAAATATATGTCACATCTTTATCCATTCATCAATCAGTGGACACTTAGGCTTCTTCCATGTCTTACAATATCTTTAATATTGTAAATAATGCAACTATAAATAGCAGTGTGTGTATCTCTTTGAATTAGTGTACTTATATTCTCTGGGCAAGTACCTGGTAGTGAGTTGCTGGATTAGAGGGTAGCTCTATTTTTAACTTTTTTGAGGAAACTCCATACTGTTTTCCACAGCGGCTATACAACCTTGCATTCCCATCAATGGTACACAAGGTTTCTCTACATCATTGCCAACACATGTTGTTTCTTGTGTTGTTGATTTTAGCCATTCTGGCAGGTATGAGATGATACCTCATTGTGATTTTGATTTGTATTTCCCTGATGCTTAGTGACATTAAACATCTTTTTATGTTTCTGCTGGTCATCTGGATGTCTTCTTTGGAGAAATGTCTGTTTATGTCTTCTGCCCATTTATTAATCAGATTGTTTGGTGTGTTTTGGGTGTTGAGCTGTGTAAGTTTTTTTTTTATACATTTTGGATACTAACCCTTTATTGGATATGTCATTTGCAAATCTCTTACTCAGTAGGTTGCCTTTTAGTTTTGTTGATTGTTTCCTTTGCTGTGCAGAAGCTTTTTATTTTGATATAGTCCCAATTGTCTATTTTGCTTTGGTTTCATTGCCTCAGGATATATATATATATATATATATATATATATATATATATATATATACACACACACACACATAGAGAGAGAATAGAGAGAGAGAGAGAGAGAAAGTAGTTGCTATGGCCAATGTCAAAAAAGTTTCTGCCTATGTTCTCTGCTAGAATTTTTATGGTTTCAGAGCTCACATTTAGGTATTCCATCCATTTTAAATTTATTTTTGTGTATGGTGTAAGAAAGTGGTCCAGGTTCATTCTTCTGTGTGTTGCTGTCTGGTTTCCTAGCACGATTTCTTGAAGAGACTGTTCTTTTCCCCATTGGATATTCTTTCCTGCTTTGACAAATATTAATAGACCATAAAATTGTGGGTTAATTTCTGGATTTTCTGTTTTGATTTATTGATATATGTGTCTATTGTTGTGCCAGAACTATACTGTTTAGATTACCACAGCTTGGTATTACAACTTGAAGGTTGGAATTGTGATGGCTCCAGCTTTACTTTTTTTTTTTTTTTAAGATTGCTTTGGCCATTTGAGCTCTTTTGTAGTTCAGTACAAATTTTAGGATTCTTTGTTCTACAGATAATTGTATTTATCTTCATCTATCTTTACTGTCACAACTGAATCAACATTGAAGTCATCAATAAGTCTCTTAAAGTTATTGAATTCAAATTTTTAAAATTATAATAATTCTATAAATCCTAATAATTTTAAAAAGTCATTATTGTCACATAAATGTGCGATGACTAAGCATTTAAAATTTCCTACAAACTTTCAAAAATTTCATAGTGTAAGAAAATTCAATATACAAAAAGTGCACTATTTAATTTATCAAGTGATACTTTTCTTTAGAAGATTTTTACATTTGAAAAGCACATTATTTCAACATAGCATTTCTGTTTATTTTTTAGAAACTTAATTTATTGATAAATTAAGATTTTTATCTATAAACCAAAGTACTCCTCTTTTATTAATACAGCAGGTTCAAGTTCTTAAAATTTTTTAAAGATTTTATCCATTTATTTGTGATAGAGAAAACAGGAGCATGAGTTGGGGGAGGGACAAAGGGAAAAGCAGACTCTCTGCTGAGCAGGGAGCCCTACTCTAGACTCAATCCCAGGACCCCAGGATGGATCCCAGAACCCCAGGATCATGACCTGAGCTGAAGGCAGATGCTTAACTGCCTGAGCCACCTAGGCAGCTCCCAGTTCAAATTCTTAAATGAAGCACTAGAATCTTTGTAAGAACAAATCTTTAGATTTTGCCCATGTGTCAGCAGAGCAATATGCTTTCGGTTAAGTTTTCAATATGATAATGAAAAGGACTTAATGTTTAGATAGGAAGGAACAGAAAGATTGGAAGGCTCAGTTGTTAACAAGTTTTGCTGGAAGGGACTTAAACATTGGCTTTTAAAAACCTAATTCAAGGGATGTTGATGGCATCTGTTGGTTACAAAAAAACTATAATGATAGAAAGTACGGGAAGAATGTGCTGCTCCTGTAAACAAGTCTAAAAACTGACAGCCTTATAGATTTTTGAGAAATACTAAAGAACTCAAATGAAAATAGTGTTAAGTGGTAAGCATATTACCCCTCTAGGGGAAAATATAATGAAAATCAAATGTTTTAGTGGTGTAGAAACATTACATGAGATGGTGAGATAAACAATGGTATGTTTGATTAGTATGGACAGGCAATCCAATAATTTGGCTCAGAAGAAAATAAATACAGCTTCAGAGGATTTGAGGGACATTTTTATTCAAATAATCTAGATTATTACTTCAATTTTAATATAAAATTTGCTGTTGGCAAAGAAAAAGTTTCTTTTTAATGGAAATGGGTATTTTTCTATAATAATGAGTGTTTAAAGACTCTTCTTAGAATTTTGGCTGAGGGCTATATGAAACCAGTTTAATGCAAACCCCTGACTTTATTATACTTTTAATTATTTCACTTAACCATTTTGATATGAAATTATTGTGCCACTTTTAGGAAACATCTTAAAGTATATATATGTATATATATACTTATATATATATATGCATATATATATATAATCATACTTAAACTAGCTCAACTGAAATCAAACTATTTATGACTATTTTTGTAGGCTTCAATATCCTGACTCCCCTATCCATCCTCTATACTGCTACCAGAGCTTTCCCTAAAGTAGGTTTTATTATGTTGCTTTTTATCTTCAAAATACTGTTTCCCACAGTACCCAGCATAAACTGTAAGCTTCGTAGCCTAAATGTGCTACCCCTTGATAATGGTGATCCAGCCTATGTTTACACTATAATTTGATCTCTCAACTTCACAACCTCTCTGAGAGCCTCCGCCTCTATGTATGATTTATGATTTCCCCCTACATAGCTTACTTATTCCTGCTATCCCCTCCTCTGACTTGCATGGCCCCCAATTCATCTAACTAGACAAATCATATTCTTGATCCAAGACCCATCTCAAGAGTAATCTCTAATTTTCTTTCTGTGGTAGGCAGAATAATACAAACAAATAAGATGTCCATGTTCTAATCCCTGGAACCTGTGAGTAGATTACCTTACATGTACAAAGAGACTTTGCAGATGTGCTTAAATCTGATTTTGAGATGGAGAAATTATGCTGGATTACCTAGATGGGGTAATTAGGGATTCTTGTCAAGGAAAAAGGAAGCAGGGGAGTTAGAGAAACAGGCATGATAATGGAAAAAGATGTCAGAGGGATGCAATTTCTGACTTTGAAAATGAAAGAAGGCCATAAGCTAGGGAATGCAGACAGCTTGTGGAATCTGGAAAGGGAGATGAATAGATTCTGTTCTACTGCTTCCATAAGAAATATAGCCATGTTGATACCTTTGCTTTAGCCCAGTGAGACTCATTTTGGAATTCAGATCTCCAGAAGTAGAAAATAATAATTTTCTGTTATCTAAAGTCACCAAATTTGATAGCTTTTGTGGTAGTTTTTTATAGCAGCAATATAAACCTAATACAGACATTCGTACTTGGAAATGGGGTGCTGATGTAACAAATTCATAAAAATATGGAATGAACTTGGAGTTGGGGAATGGGCAGAGGCTGGAAGAATTTCAGGAGCATGATAGAAAAAGCCTAGATTGCCTTGAATAGACTGTTAGAAATATGGGTGTTAATGACTCAACTAGTGAGAACTCAGAAGAATTTGAGGGTGAGCTTGGTAGAGAAAGCACAAATTGTCAGTCTTAGAGAATACCCAGGTCATCATGAACAGTCAGTTGACAGAAATAAGAATATTGAAGGCAATGCTGTTGAAGAGTCAGATGGAAATGAAGAACATGCTATTAGAAAGTGGAGGAGAGAGGATTCTTGTTATATAGTGGCAAGGAACTTAGTTGAATTGTGTCCTGTAATTATATGGAAAGCAAGGATTATGAATTTGGGTTTTAGCTGAGATTTTCAAAGTGTTAAAAAGTGCCTTCTACTTTCTTTAGTTGTTTATAGTAAAACATAACAAGAAGTAGATGCATTTATGGAAGAACTATTAGGCAAAAATGAATGATTTGAGACATTCTCAGACTTCTGGATTGTAAATATGTCAAAATTGGAAGACTTGCTTAGAAAAATGTGCTTTGGAGGAAAAGCCAGGAAGGAGTCTGGCTGGATGACTGTTGGCTAATGCACGGGAGGCATCAAAAGGTCAGATTATTCAGCTGTACAGTGGACTCTTTGAAGAGATTAGATGTTCTACTCCTGATCCCCTCAGCTGTCTCTGAAGGCAAAATAGAGACAGGATTATCTAGGAAAGGTCTGTGAAAGAGCCTCATGTCTAATGGGACAGATTTCCTTGACATGTACGAGAGACCCACAAGGTTTTTTTAGTGTGTTCTGCTAACATAAAACACTGATAACTTTGACTAAAAAGGACAAAGTATATAAAATAAAACTGTCAGACTTATGAAATTATAAATGTAGGAAATAGGCTGATCAACTAATCAGCTACAAAGTGTGCTATACCTCATATAGAAGGAAGCATACCTCTGAGGGCAGAAAGACTCAACACCAGAAGGCGGAGCCTTGGACTGCAGAGGATTATTTCCAGGCCTTGAAATCTATGTTGCTTGCCTAGCTATATTTTGAAATAGCTTGGGATTGGTGTCTTTATTTTTCCTTCCATTTCCTTTCTTGTTTGAATGGGAATATTGATAACTGGTACCCCATGCCTGTCCCACCGTTGTATTTTGGGAGCAGATAACTTGTTTTCTAATTTCACAAACGCCAGGTTAAGAGGAATTTTGCTCCAGAATGGATCAGGTCTTACTCATACTGGATTCATATGTTTTCAATGATGGAACTAGGGAATTTTGAACTGATGAGATGTAGATAACATTTTGGATGTAAGTAGATGCTGTGATGGATTGAGATTTCTGGAGATGTTGCGATGGAATGAATGCATTTTGAATGTGAGATTGATATGAATTTTTATGCACCAGAGGGCAGACTGTGATAGACAGAATAATGGCCCCCTAAATATGTTCACACCTAAATCACCTATAAATATATTGTTACATGACAGAGGGGAATTAATGTTTCAGATGGAAGTAATTCTTCTTTGATATTAAAATTATGTTACATTGTTTCTTTTTGCTCACATTTATCTGGTATACTCTTGCACCTTTTGTTATTTTCAAGTTTTCTGAAAAATTTATTATAGGTGAATCTATTTGACCTAGTTTTGTTGTTTCTTTGGAATCCAATTTAATATATTATTTTTATTATAGTCAGTGAGTAAAACCAATATTCCTTTTATTGAAGTGACACGTATATTTAATTCAGTTTCTGCCAAATTATTATTTTCTCCTTTTTTTTTTACTCTTAAACCCTTTTACTAGGTGTTTTATTTGCTTTGCTTCTTTAGTGTGCATATGTGTAGGTGGATGTGTACGTGTAGTTCTTTTGATAGGAAAGTTTTAATTATTATTCTGTGAGTTGATTTTTTCTTTTACTTTTAAAAGTATACTTATTTTTCAACTATAAAATTCATCTGAAAAGCACGTAAGATGTGCATACTTCAGTGAATTTTCACAGTGGAAACACTCATTTAATCATGGCTGAGGTAAGGAAATTGCATATCCCCAGTACCCACAAAGCCCCTCTGCCATGTCCTCTTCCAGTTACTACCACACTTCTTTTTTAAATAGAACTATGATTCTGACTCCAAACTATAGATTATTTTTGCCTGTTTAGGATTGTATATAATTTGAATTATATAGAAGTTACTCTTTTGTGTTCTTTTGATCAACATTATGTCTTTGAGATTTATCCATATTATTGCATATACAATAGTTTGCTTATTCCTATTCTGCTGCACTCGTATGACTATACCATTATTTATCTTTTTTACTTTTGTTTTTTTTTTTAATTTTTATTTACTTATGATAGTCACAGAGAGAGAGAGAGAGGCAGAGACACAGGCAGAGGGAGAAGCAGGCTCCATGCACCGGGAGCCCGATGTGGGATTCGATCCCGGGTCTCCAGGATCGCGCCCTGGGCCAAAGGCAAGCGCCAAACTGCTGCGCCACCCAGGGATCCCCTCTTTTTTACTTTTGATGAATATTTAGGTTGATTATATCTCTTGACTATTAGAAACACTGATGTTGGGATCTGGGTGGCTTAGTCGTTTAAGCATTTGTCTTTGTCTCAGGTCATGATTCTGTAGTCCCAGGATTGAGCCCCAGCCCCACATCCGGCTCCCTGCTCAGTGGGGAGTCTGATTCTCCCTTTGCTCCTTACCCCACTTGTGCTCTCTCTCTTTTTCCCAATAAATAAATAAAATTTTAAAAAATAGAATAATTTCAAAAAAAGAAAAAAGGGGAGATGCTTGATGAAGATAAACTAGAAACAGCTGATAACTCTATAGGGATTCTGACTTTTGCTAGTTCTTTAAATAAAGCCAACCAGTTATAGGTGTTTTAAAGAAAATCCTTTCATTACTTAATTAAGTCAAGAGGATTATAGTGTATTTTTTGTATCTTCCTGAATTTGATTTCATAATACTAAATTTGTTTGCACTTATCAAATGAGTGGTATTGGCATACTTTTTCAAATTTTTTTTAAAGATTTTATTTATTTATTCATGAGAGAGAGAGAGAGAGAGAGAGAGAGAGAGACACAGACACAGGCAGAGGGAGAAGCAGGCTCCATGCAGGGAGCCAGACGCAGGACTCAATTCCTGGTCTCCAGGACCACGCCCTAGGCTGAATGCTGCTAAACCGCTGAGCCACAGGGGCTTCCCTCAAATATTTTTTTATCTTTGGTTTTGATATTGTTATAGAAGTTTTATTAAATGAATTGAAAAATATTTACTTTTTAAATCTCTGGATGAATTTGTATAAGATAATAATTCTTTGACGCTTGGAAAACCATCTGGCAAATCTAGTATGATTTTAAATGAATCCATTTTAGACTGCTGATTTTATTGTTTGATTAAATCTGTAAATACTCAAGTCTTGTATTTCTTCTTGAGTCAAGTTGGCTAAGTAAGCTTTGGGTTAAAATTTACTGGCATCAAGTTTTTTATGGTATTTTATAATTTTAATTTCTTATGTATCTTATGTTATATCCCTTATTTTATTCAAAATATTGTTTATTTGTGTCTTCCTTCTTTTTATCCATACTAATAACCTCAGAGGATTGTTTAGTTTATTGGTGTTTTCTAAGAACCAATTTTTACTTTGGTTTCTCATCTCATATTTTTTTTCTCAATTTCATTAGTTTCTTTTATTTTAGATTTATTCTCTCTTCTTTTCTACATTCCTAAATTGTGTATTGAGCTCATTTATTTTCAATCTTTCTCTTTTTCTCATATAAGCATTTCTGGGAATAAATTTCCTTTGTATAATCCCTGAAGGTATTTCCCATAAATTTTAATATCAATATTTTTCTTTGTCTTCAATTAACACTATTTAAAGCTTAATCATAACTTTAACATAGTGTTTTTGTATTCTTTGGGTAAATACCTAGTAGTTGAATTATTGGATCATATGATAATTCCATTTTTAATTTGTTGAGGAACCTCCATACTGTTTTCCACAGTGGCTGCACAAGCTTGCATTCCCACCAATAGTACACAACGGTTCCTTTTTCTCCACATCTTTGCCAACACATGTTGTTTCTTGTGTTGTTGATTTTAGCCATTCTGGCAGGTATGACGTGATACCTCATTGTGGTTTTGATTTGCATTTCCCTGATGCTTAGTGACATTGAACATCTTTTAATATTTCTGCTGGAGATCTGGATGTCTTCTTTGGAGAAATGTTCATTTATGTCTTCTGCCCATTGTAAAAATTGGATTATTTGGAGTTTTTTGGTGTTGAGTTGCATAAGATCTTTATATATTTTGGATATTAACCCTTTATCATATTTACATCACCGGGGACACCTGAGTGGCTCAGTGGTTGAGCATCTGCCTTGGGCTCAGGTCATGATCCTGGGGTCCTGGGAAGGAATCTGGCATCAGACCCCCTGCAGGGAGCCTCCTTCTCCCTCTGTCTATGTCTCTGTCTCTCTCTCTGTGTCTCTCATGAATAAATAAATAAAATCTTTAAAAAAATTATATCACTATGTTGTACTGAAAATTAAAGACCAAAGATATAATATTTAAAGTACATGGCATAGATTTTGGTACTTTTTGGATCTTCCAAAGAATATGATTTAAAGGAATATAATATTTCTTTTGGGGTTCTTTATCAGATGTTATTTATGCTAATGAACCAATGAGAAAAAGCAATCACTTCAATCTTGATTCCAAATTATCTAGAATACCTAAAAATTGAAAAATTGATAATAGATATAAAAAAACCTCAGATGGTCTAAAGATATACTTTTAGTAAATTCTATTTTTTTCTTAATACAGCACAAATTTTAATACATTGGATGGAATTATATAGCTAAATAGATACAGATTTTTAGTGGCATCTGAACTGCATCTTGAAAGTAAAACAATAATCTTAGTGAGGATAGCATAATAAGAAAAGGATAAAAAATGAGAAAAAATTCAAGGCAGAAAAAAATTAATTTTGTTTATGAGCAGTTGGATTTTTCAGCAGAAGAATGGTCTGAGCTTTACAGACTGATCCTCCTTTTCTAGCGTCCCTGTGCGTACACTCTGTCCCACGAACATGCCTGGCACTCACGGTCTGTCATTCACCCTCTTGAATGTTCCTTTTTTCTCCTCCAATCCAAATTTCAACCACTTTAAATGGTCTAAATTAAGCCCATCTTGCCCACAGTAACTTATGGTGACAACTCCCACTTTGAATCTCTATATTATTTACATTCTTTTTTCCTTCAGTTTAGCTTTTTGAAATAAATATCCACTCCATTTAGTGTTTTACAGTTGCCACAGCACTCACAGCAGTCCTTCAACATAAATGTATCAATGAAGTCTTTTATGGCTGGACACCAATCTCTTAGAATAATTAGACACTAACATCCTGGTCCTGATGCATTTCAATATCATGTAATTATTAAAGCAATAGGCCTTCTTGGGAGCTAAGCTGTTTTCTGTTTCTGCATTCATAAAGCAGACATCCTTTTACTATTCCAAGCCTGTATCATTGAAGTGAGATAAATATTAATTACTAATATATATTCAACATTCTGAAACATGCAAATAAGCTTCATAACAGCAATAACTCTCTTATATTTACTTTTAAAACAACTGAGAATGTTTTTCTTTTGCAAAAACATTTTTTAAAATATTGTTAAGAATAAGAATGATTAGCAACAATTGACAATTTGTCCCAGTCAGAGATTTTGTAGCCAAACTAAATATCTTACGCATACAATTAAAGATCACTTCCAAATTACTTATTTCTTAAGATTATGGAGGTTATATTCTATGCAACGTTCTCTAAAAAAAAAAAAAAAAAACCTAGATAGATTGATTTTATTGAAATGGCTCAAATATCTGGACAATATGTATTGCAGGTATGCAATTTTTAAAAAAATTTTTAATTTAATTGAAAACATTCAGATAGAATATAAAAATATAGTGACATACATTATTTGCCATTATTTATTCCATAAGTTTTCACCTATTCAAAATACCTTGAGGGGCATGTAGGTAGCTCGGTTAAGCATCCAACTCTTGGTGTTAGCTCAGGTCAGATCTCAGAGTTGTGGGATGGAGCCCCACATCAACTGAGTGAGGAGTTGGCTTTCAAGTCTCTTCTTCCTATTCCCTCAGCCCCTCCCCTGTCCTATGCTCCCTAGCCCTTTCTCTCTCTCTCCCTTTCAAATAAATAAATACATCTTTAAAATAAAAAAAAAAAGATACCTTGGCAACATTCCTGTGTTTGGTTCCTCCATTTAAGCAGCAGAAATAAAACACATGCACCTTAAGAATAAATAAAAGGCATCTTAAGAACTTCAAAAGTCACATCCTTATTACAATCACATAATAAAAGAGACTTTACATTTGTTCTAACAGGAAAACAATCGCAGAGAGATTAACTCTGTAATACATCCTTTATTCCTATACATCTATATAATCATATATATTGGAAGAACATTTTAACAAAAGATAAAGGGTTGAATTCCATTACCAGGAACACACAACAAATACTGTGAATGCTTCAACATTCAAATCAAAATGAAGGCAGATTTGCCCATAGTCTTCTCATAATTGCCTTCCACTTAACTACTTCTAATAACCCTCTAACAATTATCCATCTGGGGGGAAAAAAAAGTGGGGGCAAGTTCCAAAGCATTGAATCCAATCCCTTGTACTGCTGAGCAACCGCCTTTAAAGGGGGGCATTTTGTGCATACCATCTGATTTATAAAAGGAGCACTTTCTAAATCTTGATCTGCCATTAAAAATCTACAAGAATGCTGCCTCATAAGTGCTTGGCACCACTTAGAGTTTGAAAGAGTGAGAACCAAACTGAGTGAGTGTTTTTGCTCTTTGACAATGTGGCTATATTCAAAACATTTAACTAGGATTTTAGAAGACACAGGCAACAGTCTTAACAATAAGGTTATTTATGATACAATCCCATATTCTTCTGCAGTGGTTTTGCTTTATGTTTGAAGAATACATCCTTAAGTGATTTATTTTCACATATAAAAATAAGTGGAATATTTTCTGTGGAATATTTCTTTGGAATATTTTCTCCACCACTAGGCGTATACCCTCCCTCCTCCCAGGGCAGGCTCCAAGTGTTCCACAGGCCCCTCAGCCCATCAACCAAAGGGTCCTCACTGTTTGGGTCCTGTATCAAGTCCCACACTACTGACATAACCAAAGAATATGGTCACCAAATGCAAATGTTCCACAGACCCCTCAGCCCATCAACCAAAGGGTCCTCACTGTTTGGGTCCTATATCAAGTCCCACACTACTGACATAACCAAAGAATATGGTCACCAAATGCAAATATGGTCACCTAATACAAATGCCAGAGGACCAAGAAAAAGAGGGCATTAAATTTTGTTGAGAAAGTAAATTTGACACATAATATCTTCTTATGTAATGGCTTAGCATTCTAATAACTTATACAATATTCTTCTTGAATTCATTGACCTCTAGGCTAACTTTATCAATTTGTGCTATAGGTAAAAACCTGCCTTTCGTCCCCAAACTATTTTGTGTTTTCATTTCATCTCAGATACTCAATGACCTCATTTTATAACTACAATCAAGTAGCTCCCTAATGCTTATTTTAGGAATAAGGTCCACATTCCTTTACAAGGCATTCATGGTGCTCCATTTATGGCTGCAAGCTTTGTTACCTTGTTTCCTTTCCACTTCCTGCCTCACAGTTCACTGCAGGGATTGGTCAATTCCTAAATAGGATCAACTCTTTAATTTTTAATCTCTGGGTCACTGTCTTTACTACTAACAAAAATTCCATAACACTTTTGCAAAAGCTGTCTAAATCTTACCCAAAAATCAAGGTATAACAGAGCAGAAGGAAAGCTAAGGACAAAGGGCAAACTGACACCCAGCAATACCCCGCCACTCCTACTCTAGGGTGGGATATATGTGACAGTCTTACTGTTAAAGCTTTGCTAGAGGGAAAAACAAATTTAGCTTGACAATAGCAAGGCCTCCAGTATCCAGAATCTTCTTTAGCATATGAAAGTCCTTTGTGGGGAAGCCTGGGTGGCTCAGCAGTTGAACACCAGCCCTGGCTCAGAGCGTGATCCAGTTTCTCAGGATTGAGTGCCACATCAGGCTCCCTGCCTGGAGCCTGTTTCTCCCTCTGCCTAGTCTCTGCTTTTCTCTCTGTGTGTCTTTCAGGAATAAATAAATAAAATCTTAAGAAAAAATCCTTTTGGATACCTCCCTTTTCCTTACCTTCCCCAACTCCCAACTATATAATTAGCTACTCCTCACAACCCCAGTGCAGCATTTACTTCTGCCCAGAGGTCCTGTCCCTGTGCTTTAATGAAATTACCTTTTTGCACCAGATATCTTAAGAATTCTCTCTTGCCCGTCAGCTCTGAACCTCACCAACATTACAAAACTACAACAAAGGCATGTGAAACATACTCTGCAAATCTTCTATCAGTCCTCACTTGCCTCTTCTCTTTTTATCTAAACTTTTAAAATATTCTCATGCTGTTCATAATATCCTCTATAGACTACAGATATTTTTTACCTGAGGAATCTACTGGAATCGTTCAGTGATGTGTTTATTTTCTAAATACTATTTACTAATTCTACCATTCTAGGCAGTAGAAAAGATACTCTGCCTTTAAGCAACTAACAATCTGGCAGTCTACAGCCTACAGGTGCAAGGACAACTTTTATGTTTATGCCCAACAAAGTAAATAATTTTGTATTTCAAACATAAAACATGACTAAAAAATGATTGCTGATTGAAACTCATATGATGAAATAAATCCTAGCTAAAGTATTAGGAGATTATCATATTAATAGACTAAGGAGAATTTGCATTTTTAAAAACAATGAGCTCAGAAGAGATCCTCAAACACCTTTCAGTGATGTTTTGGAAAGATGGGTATTCTTTGAGCATCTCAAATTGAGTTAGGGACCAATGGGGCTAGGCAGGGAAAGGCCCAGAGTCAGGCTCCCTCAAATCTCTGGGCTCTCATAAGTCCCAAGGACACCAAGAGGGCCCAAGGTCAGGTTCCCATAAATCCCAAGGACACTGAGATGCAACAGAGGTAAGGCAACAAAAATAGAGATAAGGAAGTAAATCTGCCCCCCTGGCTCCCAAATGCCAGGGAATATCTTACTTTGACGGCTACCAAGTAATCACCGAGACTCAAAACAGTCATATGTCATTCACTCAAGAAATCTCAAGGCCCTCAACTCCCTAGTCAGGTTTTCTATAAAAGGCCAGCCAGAAACACTCTCAGTAGCAACCCTGTCAGGACCCCTCTCACTTCTGAGAGCTTTCTCTGTATCTTTGCTTAATAAACTTCTATCACTTTACTCACTCTCCTTTTCCGTGAGATTCATTTCTCGGCTACATGAGACAAGAACCAAGCTCTCCCACTTCAAAATTACAGAATATAGCTGAATGCCTACTTCATGCAACTATCATACTCATAGGGAATGTATTAATACAGATCCATATGGGAAGGCAGAGGTAATGCTACTCTATACCTGGACATAGTCTTGGAATGAAGCCAACACTGATAGAACATAAAAGTGTGGAGGACCACTGGGCAAAACTGAAAAGCAACTACCATTTTCTTCAGAGCTATGGTCATAGGCAGGAATCTAATTCAAATCATTAGTGGCAAAATCTTGTGACAGATGAAAATATAAAACTTTAATTTATCATATGCAAAGAATATGTCAATTTAGGCTCCATCAATACCATTTTGTATCTGAATTCCATGAAAATTTATTTTCTAGCATTTTTTGGTTTATATTTGAACAGATTACTTTCCTACATTACATTGTTAGGAGTGAGTTGGACAGTTAGATAGTCAGGTCCAGGGTCCCCAACAAGAAAATGTGGAGTCAGGACAGCTAAGGTAAAACAGCACTGACATCCTGTTTTGCAGCTTAGACAGGAGCATACTTGCATTCTGCTTTGCAGCCTTTGCAGAAGGATATAGGATTATTTAGAAGACAATTAACCACAAGGTGTTTGTCCTGATCAAAGGCAAGGGGCAGTTAAAACATATGCCCTCATATGCCAGCAAAATAAAGACCATCAGCATGGACATTAACCAAATAGGTAGACAGATAGCTGACCAAAGTCCCGATTGGCATGACTCAGCACACCCTGATTTGCTGAAGACAGTTCCGCAAAAGAACTTATAAAAATGCCTAAATTTAGAAACTCCGAGCAACCCCCTCAGGCCTCCCTCCTGTTCCGGGAACTTCATAATAAACTTTGCTTTGCTGCCCACCACTCTTCCTCTGGTCCTACCTCTTCATTCTTCGAAGTGGTGTGACCAAAACACCCAGGCACTAAAGGCAGAGAATTTCTGCAACAACATTACTCCATTTAATCTACTTTGGCAAGTATTTCTTGGGCACACGCTTTCTCTTGGGTTTGAGTTTCCTCATCATCCTGGAAACCATCCTCTGAAACATGAGGTTGGACCCAGATTTCTTGATCTGTGAGGTGAGTGTTTATTCCATCACCCCCATTGTCTCTTTCAGTTTTAAATTCTATGCTAACTCTAAGGTTGTTATTACATGAATATGAGGCATGAACTCACTCTGAAACTATATAAGGATATGCAAATATGACTTAAAGACATGCAACATTTATGCATTGATGTTTATATTTTTATCAGTTGGTAACTTATGGAATCTACCTTGATGTCTGCTTCAGAATGAGGGCAGAATTCTTATGGGTCAACTGATAGCATCATAAGGTCAACATTTACTTAACATTGCATGTACGCATTTCACCTGGTCTGCTTCAGGACTCTGGGTGGTGTAAGAATAAGTTCTTTCCTTAATGGATACACACTGGTTTGTTTTTTTCCCCCTGTACTTATCAATCTTAAATAACTTTTGTAAGAAAACAAAATTAATTAGAACTCTAATGAACTTTTTGGGAAAACGATGGCATGTTTCTTGTCTGTTATTTATTGCTCTCTCAGATATTTCAGAATACCTTTATTAATGTCCATTTGAAAACTGCCGTGGGCTATGCTGGCTACTGCAGTCTGCAAAAGACCTGTTTTCCAGATCTCAATTTCAGCTATTTGTCATGTCACTACCTCAGAATGAGATGAATGTTACATTTATTTTGCACTACAGCCTCACTATGGGTGAAGATTTAATGCAATTTGTATGGCTATAAATGTACTGTTATTATGAAATACACTGATATTTTTAAATGATATGCAACAGAAGAAGTCAACTATTTGTGAATTAATGCAGATATTCACTTGTAACTATAAGGAAGACAAAATAATTGTCTTCCATGGTCATGTTTTGTCATGGTCAGGCTGCATTTTAATTGGTATTAGAAAACTTTCAGAGTGAATAATAAGAAATTTTTCTTTAGAAAATGATAAGATTGCAGATACCAAATATAAGAGTGCATTTTTAAAAAATGAGCATTTCACATTTTGCCTTGTAAAATATATCATTATACCAATATTGTATAGTGGCTACCATCAGTGGCTTTTAAATCAGTCTAAGGTGAAATCTCTACTGCTATTTCTCAGCTTGTTTAACTTCTTGGTGCCTCATAGGTTATTAAATGGTACATTTAAAAGATTCACTAAAGAACATGCCTCAACAAGAACTAATCGTGAAGTAATTATCCCCATGTTGCTCCTTTAGAAAAATAGTGCAGGAAAGATACCTGTGTACATGTTCATATTAGGAAGTATATAGTACCTTTTTTGTAATGGTTCTTGAGTGAATATAATTTTGCACTATTTACCAGAGAAATCCTAGCCTTATTTTTTTTCTAGCTTTATTAATGTATAATTGACAAAAAATTGTATATAAAGTATGCCATTTGAGGGCAATCCTGTCTGAGATCCCTTTCACTTTTGAGAGCTATCTCTGTGTCTCTGCTTGATAAATTTCTATCACTTTGCTTGTTCTCAAAAAAAAATTAAAAATAAAGTATGCCATTTGATATTTTGAAACATGTATACATTATGAAATAATCGCTACAATTAAGCTAACTTCCTTTTTTTGTGTGGTGAGAACATTTTATGATTTACCTAGTTAGCAATTTTCAAGTATATAATACAGCATTGTTAATTATACTCACATTGCTGTACATTAGATCTCCCGAATTTATTCATCTTTCATAACTGGAAATTTGTGCTCCTTGACCAGTACTTACTTCCCTTTCCTTTCTCTCTCTAGCCCCTAAAAATCCCCATTTAAACAGAGAAAAGTTAAATTCTTCTAACATTAAATTTTATAAAAATATATAGTTCTTTGCTACATTTATTTAATAAATGTCTGCTAAATGTAATAATAATCTGGATCACGATGTTGGAAAGAGTATACATTAGGTATTCCACTGTGATGAATTCTGATTGTGCCTGATTGGTATTATCTGTTCTTTCAAGTACATTTGTTTAAAATTCTTTCGAAGATTAGTTTCTCTCCTAAGAAACTCTGTGAACATCTAACAAAACTCAGTGATCAGATTGTGATAGCTATGACTCAAATCACCTCTTGATGGCATACAATAGAATTTTGATAGCAGTTTCTGAGAAAATTTTAAAATTTAGAACAATGGTTTTAATGAGGAACATCTGATGTCTACCTATATACCATTAACGATAACCATCAGAGAATTATAAACAATATTCAAAAGTAGAAAGTTCATGTTGATCACTTAAATGTCATAAAATAATAATTATCTTGTATTGGGTATTCTGTTTCTGACAGTGTGCCAGGAGATCAAAAGATAGATCATCACATCATTCTTTTTTTTTTTTTTAAGATTTATTTATTTATTTATTTATTTATTTATTTATTTATAATAGGCATAGAGAGAAAGAGAGGCAGAGATTCAGGGGGAGGGAGAAGCAGGCTCCATGCCGGGAGCCTGACGCGGGACTCGATCCCGGGACTCCGGACTCGATCCCGGGACTCCAGGATTGCGCCTGGGGCCAAAGGCAGGCGCCAAACCGCTGAGCCACCCAGGCATCCCCTCATCACATCATTCTGACCTCACACTTCTGTTTCATAGAAAATATGATCCACTGCTTTATACTGAAAATTTATTTTAATATAATATTTTAATTAGCAGAAGTTTTTATTTTCGGTAGATCTAAAATTTGACTGGTATGTGATCTTGGCCTGATACTGATACTGTAGCCTGATCATGATAGAGCAGTTAAGTAAATTCAAAATCCAATGAGCGTGTAACAATCCACTGCCTTAGAGGACATGGCTCAGTGCTGGGGATACAAAGAGAATGAGAACCTGGGATCAGTGTCCCCAGGAGCTTAAAGCTGGAATGGGAAGGTAGGACAAAGACACTCATGCGCATAAATTATACAAGACAGAACATCATGAATTATGAGAAAAGAAAAAAAGTTCTTTCTTTCGGAAAGAGAAGTCATAACCAGGTGACAGAGGGAAAAGGATCTCAAAAGCTCAATTAGGAGGTAGTTTGTGAGCTAAGCCTTAATAGGATTATTTTTTTTTTAAATTTTATTTATTTATTTATTTATGAGAGACAGAGAGAGAGAGGCAGAGACACAGGCAAAGGGAGAAGCAGGCTCCATGCAGGGAGCCCGACGTGGGACTCGATCCTGGGAGTCCAGGATCACACCCCGGGCTGCAGGCGGCGCCAAACCGCTGCGCCACCAGGGCTGCCCTTAATAGGATTATTTTAATAAACTTTTAAAAATATAAATCTCTACAACAGAATTTCATTTATCCCACTACTCAATAAATATTTATTGGGCATCTTCTGTTATCAAGTATGTGGTTGTCAGTGAGAATACAGATATGAATAAGTATTTATCAGAAAATGCAAGAAAGATAAACAAGTAAACAGATAATAATAACAATGTAGTCAGTGGAAATGAAGAAGTATTTTCATTACCTGGGAAAAGGAAGAACTAGATATTAATAAAGGCTTTTTGGGGAAGAAGTGATGAATGAGCCAACTTCTCTATAAGACAAGTAGACATAGAACTCAGGTGAAGTTCTAGGAGATGGTAATGGGTTTAGCATTTTTATGTGTTCAGTCATCCAAAACTGTTTGTAAATTATTTACATCTTACCAAATAAAAAACTTTTGAGCTAAGAGAAGACGTGAAAAATCCTCAGAAGTGTCATTAGTTTCATATGGCTGGAAAGCAAACTGGTTAGCAGAAGTGGTCAAAGAAGGTGGTGAATTGTAAGAATGGGTCAGATATGAGCGAGGTTATATTCTAATAAGATCACCCCAGGGGCAGCCCGGGTGGTTCAGCGATTTAGTGCTACCATCATCCAGGGTGTGATCCTGGAGACCGGGGATCAAGTCCCACATCGGGCTCCCTCCATGGAGTCTGCTTCTCCCTCTGCCTGTGTCTCTGCCTGTGTCTCTGCCTCTCCCTCTCTCCCTCTCTCTCTCTGTCTCTCTCATGAATAAATAAATAAATCTTTAAAAAAAAGATCCCCCCAGAAGCAGAAGGAGAATGAATTTTTGGAGGAGCATAAGGAAAACAAGTTACAAAGAAAGAATAATACAAATGAGAACTGATACAGTTCTTTACTAGGTCAGTGGGATAGGGTTGGAAATACGTGAATGATTGCAGAGGCGTGAAAGGAGTTCCAGTGGAACCTGGTAATTAGGTATTGATAGCAATGCAGAGAGTCAAGAATGGTGGCTAGTTTGTTCTGATAGGCTTATCAGTGCCATTTCCTGAGATTTAAAAAAAAAAAAAAAAGAGGAAGAAGATGGGTATCTGAGAGGAATAATAAATTTACAACCTTGTGAACTGCAAAAAGTCTTGTCAATTGGAAAAATAAAGCACCAAAATAAAAGTAAATTTCAGATTTATAGGTTTATTCTATTACTCAACTGGTTACCTAATCTATGGCTTGAAATAAAGTATGAAAAGCAGGCCTGATGTAAACCTGATCACAGCTTGTGTAGTCAGTAGTCAATCTCATAAGGACATTAGTGAAGGTACAAAGCCAGAAATGAAGATCCTAATGAAGTAGTCCTCATCATATAGGTAAGGTATTACTGGAATATATGAGTATGAATAAAATCCCCAGGCGGTTGGGTTCAGCAAAAAAAGGACATAAAATATTTGAAAAGAGTCAAGGAAGGAGATTTTGAGTGGCAAGAGGGAAGAGGAGAACCAGGGAAAGACTGGTGCTAATGTGCTCAAGAAAAAGTTTAAAGGACAAGTGGCCAATGCATCAAATGCTAGGGAGAGATCAAATGCGATGAGCACTGAAAATGTTTCCTTAGATTTAGCTACAAAGAGGCCACTAGTATTATGCATATCTTTGAAAATTCAAAAATAATACTACAAATTTGTGGGTCCATACACATATAGTAAAAGTCTAAAAGAGTAAAAGCATTGTCAGGAAATCCCGTACCAACTTAGATAGTGGCTAATTCAAGAGCAGAACTACAGCATTGCTCATGTCCATGCAACCATTTGCACTGTATTTTACAACAGTGCCCTTGGAGTTGAGCTACATAATGATCCAGCTCTGGGGAAATAGCAATTGAACTAGCAATTAGTAAGGGAAGTAGGCTTCATATGTCTCAGTAGCTTTAAAACAACTGAAACTGTTGTTTCAACAACAACTGTTGTTATTTATTGTCATGTTTGACAATATATTAACATTTGTTTAAAATGACTAGTGGTTTCATGGGTATTTGTTATATTATTCTCTGTATTATCTATATATTAGAAACATTTAAATAATTTTTTAAAAGGCATTCTTAACACTTGCCTGGTTTCTCCCAACTTTGCCTCATGTGTCTTTTCCCTTTGCTGATTTGCTCTGTATCCTTTCATTTTAAAAAATTGTATCCATGAGGGCCACTACATACTGAGTCCTCTGAGTATTCCTAGCAAATCACTGAGCCTGGGAGTGGTCTCCAGGACCTCCTGACACAGCCTGGTTCAATGCATCTTCAATTGAAAAAGTCTCTGAGGGAATCTGAAGAAATGCAGCCTGGGGTAACAAGTCTACTGGCAGCCAGCAAAGAAAAGCAGATTCCTAGTTCATGGTTCCGACTCCTCAAGTTCATCTATAACATGCTGCCATTGACTGACAGAACTGAAAGCCCAGTGAATCTTGATAAATTTGACTCTAGTGTGCCTCAACTTAGTGAGTTCCAGACCATAAAACAGCTCAGTGATTCCAGACCATAAAACAAGGATACCTACTAAAAGACAATTAACACATTTTTGAGAAGGTGGTATAGGGCCTTTTAGTTAGACATGGAATAGTTTATCAGATGAAAAAACTGATCTGCACATTTAATTTCTATATTATCTTCTCTTCTTGTTATAGATTGGATTCAGATGTGTAAGAACAAATCCCAAATCATTAGCAAATTATTTATAGTTATGGCATCTTGGAAAGTGACTTAACCTAAGTTTCAGCTTGCTCATCTGTGAAATGATTTGCCATGAGAATTAAATAGAAGGCACAAAATGACTGGCACAGAATTTGGCATATAATAAGCATTTAACAATATTGTTCATACATGATTTTGCATATATCCCTGTGTACTGTCTGCGTTTTGAGTTAAGAAGCCAGAACAAGTGGTTAAAATTTCAAGTCACTAATCAAGACCAAAGATGTTTCTGAGAACTCAAGATTAGGAAAACATGAACAGAATTAAGTATTGAAGAACTTTGGAAACTACTATATGAGCCACCTGATCAACCATGTTAAGCATGAAAAATACACACACACACACACACACATTCTACTCCATGACACAAAGTGATTTGTGCAGCCATTATTGACTAAATTTAATGCCCAGTGGAAACTATAAATCAAAATAAAACATTACATGCAAACTTTCAAATTTGCTCACTTCATGATGGATTTTCATGCTTATTAACATATATGATACTTTTGAGATTAATTCTTTAATATGTATTTTTTTTAAATCACACTGAGGTCTTAATTTCATTGACAAGTTAAATTCTTTTGTATTAAAAATGCTATTTAAAAACTATCGTCTAACCAGTATATTATGTGGTAAGAATCTTACTCTTATTTTTTGTGGTTTGGCTGCATCTTCTACAGAAATTAAATTTATGATAGAAATGTTGTTAAAATTCTATTACTTGAGTGATACAGTATATAATGATCACATTCCAAAATTAAACTGGATTATCTAATGACTCACTTGAGAGTACTGAATATGCCTATCTAATTTGCCCTGTTAGACACTAAGCAAAATTTCCAAATCATATACCCTTAATATGAATACATTTCTTTTTTTTTCTTCTTTTAATAATAGCCATCTCTAAATATCAGGGAGTACAGCAAATGCTTAGTTGTAGCATTGTACTTTTCAAGACAATGATATTTATTTAGCAATAATTGAATTCCTTGATTTACTGGAATTAAATTACTACTTAGGAACAGGAACGGTATTAATATACAGTTTTCATTAAGATGCTAATTTATTTAACATTACTTAACTCTCTAGTGAGTACACATTCTATAAAAAATAAAAACCAGAACTCTAAAGTAATGTAATTGCTGAATATTCCCTACAGTATCAGAATTGCACTCATTCTTTCAAATTGATTTGTAATGGCATTATAGCAAAGGCTAAGAACTCATGCATTAGCCTACCTTTTTTTTTTCTCATGAGAAAATTAAAGATACAAGTATAAATGAAAGACTTGATATTTCTGTAATTGTGTACTTGTTTTTTGTGAAAATAGATTAAACTAGCCTAGTCATTTTGTTATTTTGTCCCTAAAACAACATAGAGATTTTAGTCATTGAGATAAAAAAGAAATTAAGATGCAAAAGGTTCTGGTGCCAGCATGCAGATAGACATAGAAAAACTGTTAAAGCAATAAATAAATTTATGCTTGTGTGCAGGGTAAGGTAAGAATCTAATTTGGAGTCTTTCTAACTTGCTATTCATCAGCACACTGTTTACTAAACAATCCTTCCCCACTATTCTGTAACTTTTTTTTATCATGTATGTATAATGTTATATATAAAGCTATAGAGGTGATTAGGAGATATTATAATCCCACTACCTAGACAATAATACTACACTTGGTTAATTCTTTCCAATCTTATTTTACATATATATTTTTTCTCAAAAAACTCAAAACATACTAATAATTTCATATTCAGTGTTTTATTTATGATTATATAATAAAAATTTTTCCCATATCAGGAAAAGTTATTTTAAAATATTTTTATGTCTATAACAGAAACAATCCTTACTTCTCCAGTAGCTAGACATTTTGGCTGTTTCTGACATTTTTTTTCTATTACAAATAATACCAAAGTAAACATCCTTTTTCTTACATTTTGGTCAGTATCCTTGAATATTTTCTTTTTTTTTCTTTAAGATTCTTATTTATTCATTCATGATAGACATAGAGAGAGAGAGAGAGAGAGAGAGAGAGAGAGAGAGAGGCAGAGACACAGGCAGAGGGAGAAGCGGGCTCCATGCAGGGAGCCTGATGTGGGACTGGATCCCGGGACTCCAGGATCGCGCCCAGGGCCAAAGGCAGGCGCTAAACCGCGGAGCCACCCAGGGATCCCCTCCTTGAATATTTTCTAAGAATAAAGTTAGGGAGGGGAAGTAGTGAATCAAAAATAAAAAAACTTTTAAATATTCTTCATACATATTACTAGTATGCTTTCCAGACTATTAGAGCCATTCACATATTCAGCAGTCTCTCAGAATGTTTATCTATTCACAGTCGCCAGCATGGAGAAATATCATGTGATTATTTGTTTAAATCTTTTGTAATTTGATAGGTAAAACAACGCATCAGATAATTTCTGTAATATGCCTTTGTTATTAGTTAAATTATATACATATACATACATATAGACATACACATACATATTTTCAGAGAACATCAGCAACATGGCTTAAAAATGTACCAAGTTTGTGTCGCCTCTCCCACCCCACAACAAAATTTGGCATCCATTTTATGGAAAAAAGTGTCTTTGTGGAATCCAGTGTTCTATGCCAAGGGACCCAGGAAGAACCTTGCCTAGTTATGCATCAGGTGATAGGCTGATAGACCTCAGCCCTGACTGTGGAACCTGCAAAGGCTCATGAACCAGCTGCAGCTTCTCTCAGCTTTGGTCCAGAAGTCCCCAGAAACAAACAAACAAACAAACAAAAACCTCTCTTAGACAATCACCACAGATAAGAGAGCCATTGTGGAAGTCCAGTTTTCTAGTAAAGTTCCAACACATTGATCACATACATACATACACAGGAAAAACAGCAGTGGGGCGGGGTGGGGGGGGCAAGTTTGTATGCACTGAAGAGGATAAGAAGAACAGTTGCTTTATCTGCATGAGCTCTCTTCCAAGGTGGCACAGCACAGGACCAAGAGCAATCTTCTCAGCACATGATTTTTCCCACAAGGGGAAAGTAAAAGCATGTGACTGAGTACCCAGCTTCCCCAGCTATGCAGGATGCTGTTGTCAAAGAGCCATTTCTCTCTCAGTCTTGGCAATGTTTTTTGGGTATGATACCAAAAGTACGTTCAACAAAAGCAAAAATCAATTAAGTGGAACAATGTTAAACTAAAAAGGCTTCTGCACAGCAAAAGAAATAATCACCAAATGAAAAGGCAACATTTGAGATAGGAAAACAATATTTGGAAATCATATCAAATCAATGTAAATTGGTACAGCCACTCTGTAAAAGAGAACGAAGTTTCCACAGAAAAATTAAAGGTAGAACTACCATATGATTAAGCAATCCTAGTTCTATGTATATATCCAAAGGAAATGAAATCAGTATTGCAAAGAGATATCTGTGCTCTCATGTTCATTGCAGCATTATTCACAATAGCCAAATGTAGAAATAACCTAAATATCCACCCATGAATATTACAGAAGATATGATGTATATATACAATAGAATATTATTCAGCCATAATAAAGGAAATATATTTGTAAAAGCATGGATGGACCTTGAGGGCATTATGCTAATTAAAATAAGCCAGACAGAGAAAGACAAATACTGTATGATCTCACTTATATGTGGAATCTAAAAAAAAAAGCAAAACTCATAGAAACAGAAACTAGAATAGTATTTCCCAGGGACTTGGATGTGTGGAAATGGGGAGATGTGGGTTAAAGGGTACAAACTTTCAATTATAAGATGAACATGTTCTGGGACTGTAGTGTAGAGCTTAGTGATTATACTCAACTATACTGTACTGTATACTTGAAAGAAAGAAATGGTAAATATGTGAGATATTAGAGGTATTAACTAACCATACTGTTGTAATCATTTCACAATATATTAGTATATCAAATCAACATGCTGTACACCTTAAACCTATACAATGATATATATATATATACCAAGTTATATCTCACTAAATCTGGAAAAAGAGTAAATAATTTTTTTCCTATACATTCACTCAAAAAATATCTATTAAAGAAATTAATTTCTATTTGGTAATTATCTGTTTATGTCATTTGCCCATATCTTTTCATATCTGTCTCATATTTGTTACAACATTACAGTGTGTGTATACACCATATACATGTTTTTGTATATATGTATGTATTCACACAGAGTCTTTTATAAATGTTGAGAATATATTACCAGTTTGTTTTTCTTTAAATTTGATCCACCCTGCTCACAACACCCTCCTATGGTGACCACCATTGAGCAGCTGGCAGGAAGAGAGTACATAGTGGAGAACAAAGGCTTTGACGAATATACGAAGGAAGTAGGAATGGAAATAGCCCTGTGAAAAGTGGGTGCAATGGCCAAATCAGATTGTATAATCTCTTCTGATGGCAAAAATCTCACCATAAAAAACTGAGAACACTTGGAAAACAATACAGTTTTCATGTAATCTAGGAGAGAAATTTAAAGAAACTACAGCAGATGGCAGAAAAACTCAGACTATCTGCAACTTCACAAACAGCATGTTGGTTCAACATCAGGAAAGGGATGGGAAGGAAAACACAGTAACAAGAAAATTGGAAGAGGGGAAATTAGTGGTGGAATACATCATGAACAAAGACACCTATACTTGGGTCTTTGAAAAAGTAGCGTAAAAATTCCATCATCATTTTGGACAGGAATTAGCTATGAGGATGAACAAGCTCATTTCAGTGAGCAAATCTCCATACTGATTTTTTTTTTCATATTGATTTTTTTATTACTGTGTTCAATTACCTTTCTTACAAACACTTTACATGCAACTATTTCAAAGTATTGATTCAATTATAATCCCTTTGGTTAGTAAACAAATTTGTTTAAAAAAATTAAAATAAAAAAATAAAATTTGGTCGATCATGATTTCTGTAGGCAAAAGATATTTAAAGAACCAATTTTATTTATTTATTTTTAAAGATTTTATTTATTTATTCATGAGAGACACAGAGAGAGAGAGGCAGAGACACAGGCAGAGGGAGAAGCAGGCTCCATGCGGGAGCCCAACGCGGGACTCAATCCGGGTCTCCAGGATCAGGCCTTGAGACCAAGGCAGCGCTAAACCTCTGAGCCACCCAGGCTGCCCCGAAGAGCCAATTATATAAATACTTTCCTTTTTGATGGATTCCATTACCTTGAAATATTTATCTATATTATCTTTCAGCATACTGTTAATATAATATATATATAATGAAAGTTATAAATAGATACAGAGATCTGTCTAAAATGAATTTGGTTTATGCTGTGAGATAAAAATCTAATGACTAAAATCTGATGAAATGGAGAATATATCTGCATAACTTTTCAGCAGATTCTTAAGATCTTAAATGAAAATGTTTGTCTATTGCCTTCACCTGAGGGCAACATCTTGGCTGGTCACAGATAACAGTATTTTCCTCAAAATTCTATGGACATTTTTCAATTTTCTTCTATCATAAAAACCTGAAGCTAGCCCAAGTTTATACCTTTGTGGCCAGTCTTTTTTTATTTGTTTTCTTTTTTGTTCTTTGCTTACTGATTCATAAGAATATTTTATAATTTTGAAGTTTATAAATATTGAAAGGATGTGTCTAGATGCCTTTTTTAAATTAATTTTATCTGAAGTATGGCATGCCCTTTCAATGAGTCTTTTCTTTGTAACTGAAGACCTTTTACTATTATACTGTAAATAATTACTCCTGTTCTAATGGCCTTGGCCTCTCTCATGAGAATGCATGTAACTTTTAGTTTGCATATCTTTCCTATTTTTTCCCATACCAATAGTATGCTTTCTCATTACTTTTATTTATTTGCTTTTCTGTCTCTATTTTGGGAGACCATCTTAAGCCTTTTCCTCAAAATGAGCCTTTTCCTCAAAAAATTAGATGAAATCACATATTCCAACAGTTTTCATTACTGGCTTTTTATTCAAATCACTTGTGAAATTTAATAGTAATAATAATAATAATAACAAAGATGGCTAGGCTTAGGGCTAGGACATTGCACAATTCATAAGACATTCTATTCTCTGTTCGTAGTGATTGTTACAGTTGTTCAGTGATGTGAAACTGCCTAAGTCCCATTCTAGACCAATTAAATCAGAATCTAGGTGTGGGATAAAGCATTGATATTTAAAATATTTTCTTCAGTTGACCCTAGTGTGCAGCCATGATCAGGAAGATAGAGAGCCAGTGGCACAGGCATAGGGCTTAGCACATGTTCTGAAACATACAGTGCTCAGTACAGATTAAATATCCACAGCTTCAGCATCTGCATCTGCATCATCATTTAGTTATCCATAGTGTCAATTTAATTCTTTAGCACAGATTTTAATCTACTTTTGCTATTCCATTTTTTTTATTCCCTCCTTACTGTATCTCTGCCTCATGTTCTATTCTTTTGGCTGTCTATCCTTGTTTCATGAAGACCATGTCTTGTTTATCCTATTGAGGATGTCAAGAAATTTTCTAAACTTATTTTCTAATTAGCTGCTATTTTCAAAAATAAGAGCTCTATCCAGGCACAGTTTTGCTAATGGACAAGATGTATGGCTTGGTCCCATGGATTGCTAAGAATGTCTTATCAAACATCCAGGTAGAATGTGAACCAGCATGCACAGATTCTCAAACATGGTTCTGTTGAGTTAGGGAGAGCTTTTATCTTATCGACTTTCTCTGGTTCTCTGATTGTTTGAAGAGATGGAGTACACTCCACTACATATACTGACGACAGAAGTATTCCAAACTCCATCCATTTTCCTTAATTTATCATTCAACAAATATTTACAGAGTCATACTCAATGCTAGATAATGTCCTAGATATTAGAGAATACAGGGGTGAATAAGCTAGACTATGTCCCTCCTTTCACAGAGCTTAATACTGGAAGCAGACAATAATCATCTACATGAATAAGATAATTTCAAATAGTATATTTTCTTTTTTAACTTTTTTTTTTAATTTTTATTTATTTATGATAGTCACAGAGAGAGAGAGAGAGAGAGAGAGAGAGGCAGAGACACAGGCAGAGGGAGAAGCAGGCTCCATGCACTGGGACCCCGACGTGGGATTCGATCCCGGGTCTCCAGGATCGCGCCCTGGGCCAAAGGCAAGCACCAAACCGCTGCGCCACCCAGGGATCCCTCAAATAGTATATTTTCTTAATGTACTATTGAACATTAAGAAAATAACATAGGACAGCATAAAAAGGATCTGGAAGGGAACAACATTTACTTGTTGGAAATATACTTATTGGATGCCATGTGTCACTACCAACATATCTGCTCTGATATTTCCTAAGACATGGTAAGTTGTCACATGGATATGGAGGAGAAGTTCTATGACTACTTCAAAAGACATTTACCAGAAGATACCTGTCCAATTTTCTAGTTGGTCTTGGGCCAGGACCCCTTTGCCAGGAAGCAGAGAATGCAAATAAAATGTCTCCCCACTTTCCTTTAGAGTAATGGAGCTTAGTCTATTGTGAGAAAGTATCTATTAGTTACCAACTAGTTCTCATTTCAGTCTAAAATGTTAAATTCACCCAAGACCAACAATAGTTTTACAGCCAAATTTAGTTGGAAAATTATTACATTCTTTTTTTCTCCATGTTAAAGGTCATTTTGTGGGAAACTGAGAATAGTGACTTCTATCCAAACTGGAACAGCATGCTTAAATAGTTCTCTTTCTCTTTATGCTCTATAAAACAACCCTTTGCCTATGTTGCAAGGCCTTCAGGCTCTTCAGCTCACCTTCCTTTCCTACTCATTTTTAATGTCACTGTGTCTCTAGTTTTTGTCCTCACTGCATTGTCCCTGCTCCTGCCCATGCCCTCCAGATGTATGTCTTAATCTAACTGTCCCTTGGCCTTTTATTCTAGCTTCATGTTTGGATATGGTCCTTTATTTCTTCCATGATCCCACAATGTGTCACCTGCCAATAAATCCTTCCTGATTCCTTCACTTAAGCCAGATTTCCAGTGCAGCTGACTTAGTCAGGTACTGGGATTCCACTAGTTCTTCAGAAGAATTCAGATGACTAGCCAGGTTAAGCCAGAGATCCCATTTAAATATTTCAATTAATGGCTTTCACTCAGTGGTAGAACCCTGGCTGTTGCCAAGTAGAATGTTTAGATTTTGAAGATACAACAGCAAACAAGGCATACAGGTCCCTGCTAAAATGGAAGTAACAGTAAATGGAGTAATAGACAACTATTTCTATGTTAACTAACAATTTTAAAACAGTGTGATAAGCATGGTGATTGGGGAAATACAGTAAAGAAATTATCTAAACTAGGTTCTGATGGATAAGTTAAATAGGAGTGAGCAAAGAAAATATATGGGAGGGCAAGAGTTTTCTAGAAGCACTAACTTTTAATCATGAGCATGCCCGGGTATTGAGATCAGCACAGCTTTGCTGGGTAGACAGTTGGTAAGAGCTTGGATAGAAAAATGTTGATCAGTTCTCAGGGTACAGCCTGGGCAAGAAGCCTTCATTATTCTAGATGTGATGAAGGCCTCCTTCATGTATTAGAATTATTGTTAATTTGTTCATTCAGCAACTATATCTACTTTCAATGCAGAACATGATTTTGGGCCACAATACCAAACATGGGAAGTATGACATCTTCTCTCATCTATTTTACTCCTGCCTCGCATGTAGTGAGGTCTACTTGTAGGGTATTTGGCTCCAGTGACCCCTCTGAAGTCAATCTGGTGGAACAAACCCTCAAGTAGATAAATCAAGAATAAAATAGGGGCAGCCCTGATGGTGCAGCGGTTAAGCGCCGCCTGCAGTCCAGGGTGTGATCCTGGGGACCCGGGATCAAGTCCCACGTCGGGCTTCCTGCATGGAGCATGCTTCTCTCTCTGCCTCAATAAATAAATAAATAAATAAATAAATAAATAAATAAATAAAATACATAGGAAGAAAAAAGTGCAAGATATTTTTTTAAAAAGAAATTATAAACTGGGGCACTTTTCAGCTCAGGTCATGATCTCATGGGTTGTGAGATCAAACCTGGTGTAAGGCCTCTTGTTCAGTAGGAGTGTGCTTGAAGATTCTCTCCCTCAGTCCCTTCCCCCACTGTCTCTCTCTATTAAAGGCCATGGCTTAGGGATGCAGCAACAATAAACTTCTTAATATGGAACCCTAGCATATAATAAGCTTAGCCACTGAAAACTGCCCTATAAAATTTTGGGTGTAAAGGAGGAAAGCAGAGAGGAAAGAAAAGGAAGGGGTTAAAACTAAATGCTGGGACTCTTTCCCCTAACACACCAGGAGAAGAGAGAGTGAGGGCCAGACAGTGGTATCATCGAGGAGATCTCTCTATGGAAAGTTGGCAAATTGTTCCTCCATCCCTAACAGAAGGGTTTTTATTTTCTTGGGGGAGAAAATGTTAGTTGACATTTACTACTTGCAAAAACTCCCTAAGCACTTTATTGACATTGTCTCATCTAATATTCAACAGACCCTAAGATATAGGTGCTCTTATTATTTCCGTATTACAGGTTGAAAAAGATAAAGTAAATTGGGTAAGATGGCACAGCTCATTGGGGCAGACCCCAGCGAAGGCCATATGGTTCCACAGTCCTCTCCCCAGCTGCTACCCCGAAAGATGTCAAGAGAGGGCTCTGGAAAATGCTTACTCCTCAGGGTACAGCTTGAGGAAAAGGAACTGGGAAGCAGTCAAGGAACCAGAATAGGGCTTTGCAAGGGAAACCAACTGAAAAAACCACCTCCTGGAGAACCTTGTCATGAAGACTCAGAACAGTTTCAGTAGACTGGTGGGATGAAAGCTTGATTGGAAACACAGCAAAGAATAAAATGAAGAAGTAGAAGCAATAAGAAAACATTTCAAGAAATGCAGCATTTGAAAGAAAGGAGAGTTATAGCTTATGAGAATTGGAAAGTTGAGGAAAGATGCTTTGGGTAGTTTGTCAGGGTATCTGAGAAGCTTTATAAAAAGAGAAAACGGACGCCTGGGTGGCTTAGCAGTTGAGAGTCTGCCTTTGGCTCAGGGCGTGATCCCAGAGTCACCAGATTGAGTCCCACATCTGGCTTCCTACATGGAGCCTGCTTCTGGCTCTGCCTGTGTCTCTGCCTCTCTTTCTGTGTGTCTCTCATGAATAAATAAATAAAATATTTAAAAAAAGAGGAAACACTTCTGGTGGAAAAGGACAATTTGAAGATGCAAATGAGAGAGAACAAACATAGGGTTTAGGTTCCAGAAGAGGCAAGAGGAAATGAGATTGAGAAACAACATAGCTTAAAATCAGAGGCTTCTTCTGGTGGAGAGACACAGAGTTCTTTGAAGACAGAGAAATAGAGGAGTTTCAACTAGGTACATCTCAAATATAAATCAGAGAAATCACTCAAGGTTTGACAAGTATAGATTGAGTGCTGAAGGCTTGAATCTAGAGGGAATTGCCAAGTTCTCCTTGGAAATGGGATAGGAAATCAATAAACAATAAATAAAAGATTGCTGAGAAGACAACCAGCTGAGGCATGCTAGTGTGGATGCATAGTGAAAGCTTTTTTGATATGGTTTAAATAATCTAAATAATATATAGTAACCAAAAAGCAATTCATAACACTTTAAACCTATGATTTTTCTTGTTTGAAACATATTAACAGATTCAAGTCCTTTTGACAAAACCTATGCCTTGGTGGCTAACTGACCACACACACACACACACACACACACGCACACGCACACAAATTAAATAAAGAGTCCATTATTTTACTAATTCAAGCCACTAAACCCCAACACAACAAACCCAAAATTTTAGATCAAAATATATTTTTATAAAATATATATATATACATATATATATATTTTATATACCGAAAAAGGTCAAATAGCTCTTTCAATGCAGGGAAAACTGAGAAAAGGTGTGCTTAATCTTTCAAGTCTTATACCAGAGAGCAGCAACAAATACTGTATGTGTGGAAAAGAAAATTTTCTATGCTATTTCAAAAAGGAAATCCTAGTTTTACTGAGACTTAAATCACACCTTATTCTCTTCATTTTACTACTTCTTCAATACTGTTTTTCTTTATATTCTGTTTCTCTTAATCTTCCTAATTTTTTAATACAACTCCATTGTTAGGAAAATATGATTAACACTAAATCCTTAGGTAAATAAAATGAAAGAAATTTTAGGTGTCTTGGTTATTCAGTCACTGTCTGCAGTTTTATTTGATGGGAAAGTGGGAGGCAGAATGAAGGGGGAAAGGTGGTACGAGAGAACTTGATGTTTACAAATTGCCCACAATTTGCTGATATTATAGAGAGTATAATAAAATGCTTTCAGCTGTGTATGTGATTCATAAGTCATGAAATCAACATGACATCCTATGAACCAGGCTTTTAAAAAGTGTAATAGAATAAAAAAAAGTGAACAGAGTACAATGCATATACTAAGAAAAAGTTTAGAGAGACTTTTGTCTCAGTTATATACAAATACCCATATACATATCCACCTGTAAACCCCAGATCATGATATAAAATGTATTTTTTCCTGTGAATTATGGTCAAAACAGCTCCAAAATCACCAGTTTAATGTTTTGGGCTAGCAAGAATTCATTCTATTTTTCCCAGCATCCAGTTTCCTTTTGAGGCCTTGAGATAGAAATTCCTAGATCCACTTCCTAGTATGGAAGCTGGAGAAGTCAAATCAGCCCACATGAAACTCCTTCCTGAGACTTAGTCTTGAGCAGGAGACACAAGGATGAAAAATGTAAATAGTTGCCACATACCCTTTCTAGTGATGGCTTCCAGGCCACCCTGTTTAGGTTAGGAGACTATTTCTCTGATTCCTGCTGCCTTAGTTTTTGCCCATTGCTGCCCATTCTCTAGCTTCTTGTCAATATTTTAAGTCCTGACTTCTTTCTGATAAATTATTTTTGCTCATTAGCTTGAGTCAATTTTTGTCATTCTAATTGAAGGACCCTACATTTATGTGTTGGTTCATTTAAATCTCAAAACTATCCTGTGGTGTAGGTATTATTTTATTTAACTAATGAGACAAGTCAGACTCATGGTGATCTGGTAATTTTGCCAAAGGTCATTTGCAGGTATGATATTCAGACTAGGTCACTGTGGCTTAAACTTTATCCTCTTTCTATTAAATAATGCACACTGAGCTGGCACTAGCAGACAGTGATATATTTCATATGCAGAATAATTTTATGCAGAAGATTTTTCAGAGAATAGTTTTATTTTATTTGAGTGAATCAAAATCAATAGTTTTCCATTAACTTCAAGATAAATTTCAGCAGTCTCGAGATCTCACAGAAAGTTTTAAGATTATACATGTTGAGAGAAAATATAGCTTAGACTGGTTTGCTGATATTTCCATTGATTTTAAGAAAGAAAGGTCTATTATCCTATGAGTTGCATCCCATTAGCAATAAACCAGAGTTCTGGAACTCTCAAGATCTATCAAATGAAGGTGAACAGCTCAGAAATTATCCTAAGAAATGCATCAGTGTCAACAAATAAGAGACTGGATAATTCAGCTGAACAATACTATTTTTCATCAACAATTATAAATTCAGCTCATCCATTCCTCTAAATCTCCTCCTCAAAAGCACACACACACACACACACACACACACACACTCAATCATTTATTCCTGTAAATTCTTTCTGTTACCACCCCTCCACACACACCCTGTAGTACAGTCTCTCATCTTCTTCAGTTTGCATTACTGCTAAGGCTTTTAACTTGTATTCCTAAGCCAAGATTCACTTTCCTCAAATCCATGTTTTTCATTGCTGCCAGAGCAGAACATGATTCTCTATCATTCATGCTTGAAACTCCTCGTGGACTTTCCATTATTTAAAGAATAAATTATAATTTCCTTATTTTAATACATATTAATATTCATCAATATTTTAAAGCTTAGAGTTTTCCAAACACATTTTATGTGGTTTTATATCTGTGCCATTACAGATGCTGCTTTAACTATGTGGAATGTCCTTTCAAATTGCCCTCTTGGAAAAATCCTATTAATTCTTAAATACCCAGTTTTGATGTTACCTCCTCCAGGCTGCCTTCCCAAATATTTTCTAATACCACTAAAGACTTAATCACACTCTCCTTTATTATCTCTGTTTTTTGTATATACAGTCTGTTCTTGTTCATTTATTCAACTATTATTTTACCGAGGCACTATTCTAGACTCTGAGGATATACCTATTGAGTAAAACAGACAAAAGTATCTAAATTCATAAGACAAAACAATAATGAGGAAAGTAAGTAAAACATATCAAAAGTAAGACAAATATAACTTCTTAGGAATAAAAAAGAAAGAAGTATCAGGTATAGGGGGCAACATTTCTATGAAGATAGGGAAAGGTTTACTGAGATGCATTTGAGGAAGGACATAAAGGAGGAGAAGTTGTGAGTCTTTGGAATATCTGAGAAAGAGCATGTCAGACGGAGGGAACTATAAATGCAAAGGTGCCCAGGTAGGAATGTCCTGGGAGAAATTAAGAAAGAGTGACTGGAATCAGGGCTAAAAGACACAGAGGAGACCAGGTCATGTAGGATTTGGGCATGAGCTTTGAATGAGATGGGAAGCCATGAAAGGGATCAAAGTAGATAAGAGATATGATCCGAGTTGATTTAAGCTCACTCTGCACAAATTCTGCCCTCATCCAAATGCCCCAATCAAGTGCTGAGACCAGATTAGACAGACAAGGTGTCTTTACTTTCATGTGATTCTTATGAACAACTGTGAAAACAGAGCATCTGCTGCTTTTGGCCTAAGGTAGTTTCCAACTAAGACCTGCCAGATATATACAGCAAGTCTGTCCTTCATTTCTAATATTTGAATGTTAGGTCACAAATAATTCAAAGGAGAATAGTGTATGATCTACTTTCTTTAGGGCTGTCCATCTGTGAAACTGTCAGTCACATCTGAACATAAAATCGATGCAAGGACAAACATAAAAGGATTTTGAGGTTAGAAAAGCACTATGCAAAGAGTACTGGGAAACTAATTTGGAAGTTATTTCACTGGTGATTTAGTGACATCAGCCAATTAAAAGTAGACTGGGAGAAAGAAGGGATGGTGGCATGGAGTTGATATTTAAGATGCCCTATTGTGAGAAGGTAAAAGATCAAAGTTTCCACAACATATTTTCACAGTTTTAATACAGGCAATGCTCTAATCATTTAAATGCTCCTATTTGGAAAGAGATAGATGACTACTATAGTTGCTACTTAAACTTATCATATATTCTTCTAGTGATCTTGTTTTTAGGCCTGAAAATTAAGGAAACTCACACTAGTACTTCATTAATCAAATGACTGCATCTGAACTGAAAAGCAAAATGTTAGAAACCCCGAAGTTCCTTAAGACATTTGTCTTCCTAAAATAGTCCCATCTGTCACCTTAGAGTCAAAAAAAGCACAGGAAATTATGGTATGCCTTTCCTAACCTTTATATAACAACGTCATAGTTCTCACTTACTAAAATATTTCCAGTAACATGTTTCTTAACTTTATCAGCTACACAACTTGTCATGCCCCTGTACCTGCAAAGAAAAGGTAGGTGAAATTTATATGGACTGCACACTAGGGTGAGCTCTGGAACCAAGTGGGTCCAGTCCTGGCTGCACCACACACTGTGTGATATTGGTCAAGTTATTTAATCCCTCTGTGACTCAGTTTCCTTCTCTGCTAAAAGAGGCTAATTACCTACCTGAAAAGTTAGTATGTCAATGAAACAGAATAGTAAGTAAAATGTTTAGAACAGTGCCTAGAACAATATAAGAGCTCAAACGTAATGTTAAATATGTTGAAAATATGTAGAAAACTCTGGGGATATCAAAATACCTGTGTAGTATAGCAAATACTTCAAAATCAAAAACAATTTAAATAAATATTTTGAATCTTTTATATGCTCATCTTTATTATATTTACCACCAATCCAATTTACCTACATTAGCAGTAATTTATATAGCTTTTCTCATATCTCTGCAACTCTTTTCATTGCTGAGGCCTATGTTCTTTCACCAATAGGGCCTTTTAGAAATGGAAGCAGCCACACTGCTGTGGGTTACCATATAAGAAGCAGGGCGAAAAAGGAAGGGAGAGAGAGAGAGTGGGAACAAAGAAGAAAGCTTTTATTATGCAATAGCTCTTGTCTGGAGACCTAGTGCTTCACCAGAACAGAGGATCAGCTTCCTTCCCAATTCTTAAGGCCTAGAATCTAACAAAAGATTCTTAGAGAAACCTCTCGTAATGTTCTTTTCCTCTTTGTACAGCTTTACTAAGAGTAGGATGAGTCTCTAAAAGGTATGTTGATTTCATTATACATATATAAGATACATATTGTTATATATTTTCTATAATATAAGATGTTATAATTGATTATTGTATACACTACATGGTATTATATAATGTATACAGTAAATAAATTATATATAATATATACACATATGTATATATGTATTTCTTAAGCTGCTTTAACATTGATTCTTCTAAAGTAATGGGTCCCTACTTTTAGAATTGTTTCACTTACCCTTTCCTAAAACCTGCTTCCCCACTTCCATGCAACTGTGTCTTTGGGCAGCAGTCAGCGAGATGGCCCAAGACCCTTGCCAGATATAAATGGACATTTGATCCAAGACCATAACAAAGAACCTCTCTTC